>NW_026868163.1:240253-333354 GCF_020745735.1 Hemiscyllium ocellatum | reverse complement strand
TGAGTCCTGTGAAAGGCTGATTGGGATACCCTGTTCGCAGGTAAAGGGATGGTTGGAAAATGCAAGGCGTTTACATCTTGGTGTCAGAGAGTCCAGAGCTATCGCGTTCCTATTAGTGAGATGGGCAAGGCAGGTGGGTGCAGGGAGTGCTGGATGGCTAGGTATATTGATGCTTTGGTCAAGATAAGGAAGGAGGCATATGTCAGGTAAACAGAGCTGAGATCAAGTGAATCCCGAGAGGGGTATAATGGAAGTAAGTGTATAGTCAATGGGAAACTCCAGCCAGAAAAATATGGACATGAGATGGCTTTAGAAATAGGGTTAACGAGGCATTGAAGCAACTGTGCACGTCCTTTAATGGCAAAATAACAACTAGGGAGAGAATAGGGCACCTTACAGGTCAGTAAGGCTACCTATGTGCGTAACCATAGGAGATGGAAGGGTTACTAAACAAGTATTTCTCCTCAGTATTTAATGTAGAGGAGCTTACAACAGTGAGAGAAGGAAGAAATATATAGTGATATCTTGAATAGTATCGTATTACAAGGAGATATCGGACATTTTAAAACATACAAAGGTGAACAAATCCCTGTGACCTGATCAGTTGTATCCCAGAAGTTTGTGGGAAGCTCGGAAAGAGATTGCTCACCCTTTTGCTGATATATCTGTATTATTGATTTACACTGGTGAGGCGTCAAAAGACTGGAGGGCTGCTAACATAGTGTCATTATTTAAGAAAGTAAGGAACATACAGCTAACTATAGATTGGTGAGCCTGACGTCAATGGTGACTAAATTGTTGGCGGTGGGGGCGGGGGGGGTAGTGGGTTGATGGAAAGGATGTATATGCATTTGGAAAGACAAGGACTGAAGAGAGCTTTGTACATTGGAGATCACCTCTCACTGACTGGGTGGAATTTTTTTCAGGAAGTGAAGAAGATGATTGATGACGGCAGGACAGTGGATGTTATCTTTATGCAATTCAGTAAGAAAACCAAAATGTTCTACATGTCAGATTAGTTATCAAAGTTAGACTGCCGGGAATCCTGGAGAGCTTGTCATTTCGGCCCAATTTTTACTTGAATATTGGAGATAGGGCGTGACAGTGGACGTTTGTTCATTGAACTTTGAGACCTGTGACTAGTGACGTGCCACAAAGATCAATAGTGAGTCTTTTGTTGCTTATGCAAATCATTTGTACTTGAGTAAGTGAAGTATGGTCAGTAAGTTTGTAGATAATTCCAATTTTGGTGGTAATGTCGACAGTGAAGAATAATGTCTCAGAATATAATGAGGCGTTGATTAGGTGAGCTGAGGAGTGGCAGATGGAGTTTATTTTAGATAAATGTGAGGTGTTGCATTTTGTCAAGAAATATCAGAGTAAGAAATATAGGTAGGGTCCTGTTGAAAGTCGCCAATCAAGGATAACTCCATAGAAATTATGGAATCCCTACAGTGAGGAAACAGGCTAGCCTACCCATCGAGGCCTCACCGATCCTCTCAACAGTATCCCACTGGGCAAACCCCTACCCTATCCCTCTGAGCCTGCATTTCCCATGGCTAATCCACCTCGCCCACACATCCCAGGGTACCATGCACAATTTAGGATGGTCAATCTACCCTTACCTGGATACCTTTATACTGTCAGAGGAAAACATAGTACCCGGAGGAACTCACACAGACACGGGGAAAATGTACAAACACCACACAGTCATTCATGGATGGAATTAAACCCGGATCGCTGTCCTGTGAGGCACCTTGTGGTGCAGGTTCTCAGTTCCTTGAAAGTGCCGTCACAGGTAGACAACATAGTGAAGAAGCCACTTGTTGATCTTCCCTTTATTGGTGTGTGCTTTGACTCTAAGCATTTGCATGACGTGTTGGATCTGTACAGGATATTTGGCCACTTTTGTAATATTGCCTTTAATTCTGGGCTCCCTGCTGTCGGAAAGATGTTGTCAAACTTGAAAGGATGCAAAAGAGATTTGAAAGCATGTTACAGGTGTTGGAGGGTGAGAATTACAGGGAATGTGTGAATAGGTTGGGAATATTTTCAAATGTTATTGCTGAGTGGGGACCTTAAAGAGGTTTATAAAATCATGAGGGGCATAGATAAGGTAAGCAGTCAATGTCTTTTCCCTGGATAGACGAGTCCAAATATAGAAGAAAAAGGTTTAAGATGAGAGGGGAATGATTTAAAAAGGGACATGAGGACAACATTTTCACATAGAGACTGCTGTATGTGTGGATTGAACAGCCAAAAGAGGTGGTAGAGGCAGGTACAGTTACACCATTTAAAAGGCATTTGGATGGATACACGCATGGGAAGTGTTTAGAGGGAGATGGGCCAACTGCTGGCAAGGGGGACGAGATTAATTTAGGATAGTTGGTCGGTATGGATAATCAGACCGAAGGATCTTTTTCTGTGCTGTACATCTCTGAGAGTCTATTGACAATTAAGTGTTTAACATGGGAACAGAAGGTGGTTATTCAGCTTCTGAATTCTGTCAGTCAGCTTGTTTGCTCAATTACTGACAGTCAAATACAAAAATGCATCATTCAGATTTTGATGGTGTTTTACAGAAACAGGCTTTTAGTCAAGAAAAGCTGTAAAGAATGTGAAGAGGCCATTCCACAGAAGCAGCAGTTAAGCACAGAGCTATTGGAGCCTGTTACTCTGGAGCAGGAGGAGGACATCTACTTTCACAAAACTTTGCTTAGGAGGAAGTCGCCCAGCTGCTGAAACCTGGTACACGGAGACAGGAGGCAATCACTCAACTGTTCGAGACTGTGACAAAGGAACAGGAGGCAGTCACTCAACTGTTCGAGACTGTGACAAAGGAACAGGAGGCTGTCACTCAACCGTTCGAGACTGGGACAAAGGACTAGGAGGCAGTCACTCAACTGTTCGAGACTGTGACAAAGGAACAGTCATTTACACAGATCCCCATTAGACCATTGTTTACAATAGGGTTGCTCAACCTCACTAACCTCCACATCCAGCCTACCGTCTACCTTCGTCACCGCCTTCTCTGTCAACTTTCCTCTCTAATTGCTAACTTTTTAAGTTGAAACTCTCTGCTTTTCTTCTGTCCTTTTCTCTCGTTCTTCTTCATTTCCCTTTCTTTTATTTCTACTTTTCATCATAATTCAAACTGTTTCAATTCCTTCTCATTTTCAAGGTGCCTCATTTGAAATTGAATTCTAGCCATTTCCAAAGAGTCTGATGGCGTTTCCACCAAATGCAATTGCCGAGCTATCGCTGTAATTATCTCACATTTCCTCACAGACAAACACAACCTCAACTCCAGCTTGTCTGTCAATTCCTACAGTTGTGCCTTCATTACCTTTTGTAAAACCCCCAACTTCACTTTTCCACACCCAGAGTACTCTTGGTGACTGAATCTTTATACAAAAAATATCAACCGAATTCAACATCGGGAAAAAAGACACGAGCAACTACCATACGCGACCTTTGAACCCAATAGTCTCCTGGTGCATTCTCTCCAGTGTCGGCATGAGCTTATTCTGGATGCTTTGGTATCCTCCCACAATCCAAAGATGTGCATGTCAGGTATATTGGCCATGATAAATTGTTCATAGTTTTCAGGGATGTGTGGGTTAGGTGCCTTAGTCGGGGTAGATGTGTAACAATAGGGTAAAGGAATGGGTCTGGGTAGGTTACTCCTCGTAGGGTCGGTGTGGACATGTTGGGTCGAATGGCTTGTTTGCATACTGTATGGATTGTAATTCTAAACCCAATTTGGTATTATCGACTTAGAACCAGACAAGAGACCCCAGTTTGCTATAGACCAACCAGACCGCCTCAAACTATTTTAAGAAGGTAGCTTGGATGTCAATCTTTCCTTATTTTAATGGTAGATGTGAAGTGGGAGTTCCAGATGTGATGCTACTAGTCCAGCCACTCACCATTAAGTAAAACGCAATATATTTAAACACTCTAATGAAAATCCAGACAAAATGAGGAGGAATTTAGAATAACTTAACTATTGGAAATCTTAACCGAATAATGGATGCAGTACCTTCTACAAATGAACTTTTCCAATAAACTAACATCACCTAAACACACCCCTTGTTAAAAAGGAACATTCAGACATGTGTTCTTGCATACGGTTCTCCAATCCAGGAGGAAACAGCATCAAGTGAGGTTCCAGAGAGAATAGCAGCTCGGGATAATTTACTAAAACTTCCAACCTTCTGAGACCCCAAGCACCTGGTGATTGTTATAGCTACAATAAAAAGAACCTAGAAAGCCTGGTCTGTCCCAGCTGGCCAGTGTTACTACAATTTATTTTTAAAAACCCGAAAAGCCCCGTAATTTATTTGCTTGAGCCGTTTTCAGTAGGCAGTTTGGCCTTTAATATCTCTTACTAAAATAAAAAGGATAAAATAACCTTTTATTAAAAAAAAGTGACATCATTATCAGGCAATTTAGATACCTGGTCCTTTACTCAGTGGGCTTCCTCGTGTTACTCATCGCAAGATCACCAGAGAGGGACAGCCACAGGTACTGACCAAGTTACAAGGATGTTTCTCATGACTTCTGAAACACGCCTATCCATGGAACATCATATGGGACATACCAGGAAGTGAACAACCGCTTATCACACCCCATTTCATTATTTCTGAGCTACAAAATGCCAGCACTCGATACACTAGGGAGCCAAAACCCAAGGCCAGGGAAAGATACAAAGGGACAGAGAGATTCACATTAAAGACTGAAATAGACAGTTAATTAACTGAAAAGATGTTGTGGAAATATGGGGAAAAAGTCAGAGTAGTGGGACTAACTGGAGAAGTGAGATCTTCGTGAGTAAAATTACAAGAATGAGAACATTCAATAAAGGCATTGCCAGATAAGCTGAAATAGTTTGGTACATCAAATTCTGAATCTGCTTCAAAGAACACCACAAACAACATTAACTGGGACGAGATGACAGCCCCGTATGGAGAGCTGTGCAGATCATGCTCGCGTGTTGCTCAGTAAATTGCACTATCTGCCCAGTATGAGAGTATTGCAAACTTTACTATCATATGCTAACTATATTCACATCAGGTTACTGCCTACAGTGGGAAGGTTTGCTCTCTCTGCTTGTGTGTGTGTGTTCATCAGTGAGAGAGAGAGAGAGCGAGAGAGAGAGAGAGAGAGTGCATGTGTGCCCGTGATTGACGTGGTTAAATGAGAAACTCAATGTCTGAGAAAGAATGCACATGAAGAAAACAATTTTAAATACGAACAACTGGCAGCCTTTTTGTTAATCAACAGCGAGAATGAGAGAAGTTTCATGGACAGATAAGGTAAAGTGTTTGAGAATGTTAAAATAAAGGCATTGCCAGACACAACAGCAATATACGTCAGCGTACATGAATGACAGATTGATGGGAGTTTGGTGTGAGTTTGAATCAGATTTGTTTGTTCAGGTTTGAAGCCGGGAGCATCAGCAGCAGATTCTTGCCTTCATTAAGACTGTATTTCATATTTCAAGATTCAAACAGCAGATGGAATAAACCAGTGAGACATATTCTGGAGTGGTGAGTATTTCAAGTTAGAAATGGTCAAGGAATGGTGTCAAGAATCAGCTCAGTGTCAAAGGGATCACCCACATTTGTGACATGTCTGCTTCTGCTGCAGATATTGTCCAGGGATGGGATGGAAACAGTAGAGGAAATGGAGTTTGTAACCAGAACAGTAGACAATGACCTCCATGCTCTTAACAGCAAAGGCAATGATATAATGAATTGTGGTTCTGCCCTGAAACAGAATAGGTCAACATAGAGACCCGGAGTAACACTGCCAGAGCAGAGAGCGAGACAGTAATTGAACACCTTCATTGATGTCAGTTAGTAGTGGTCTGTAAAGTGAATATCTGGATTGAGAGATTCCACAGGAACAATAATTTTGGCAAGACGTTTAGACTATATGAAATAACAATAATACAGTCATAACTGGTTTATAGAAAACAAAATCTGGACAGTGACACTCACCAGGAACACCAACGATAGCCAGGAAGGGATAATAGAAGTATTGAAAAATGAGAAGAGCGTAATAGATCTGCGATGATAATGACAACCAATCAAATGCAGAAAGATACCAAACATAATATGATAAGCTCCTGTCTATTGTTGAAATATTCCTCTCTAATGTTCTCAGATTATGATCCATTGTTGGAATATTCCCGTCTAATGTTCTCAAATTCTGATCCATTGTTGGAACATTCCCGTCTAATGTTCTCTCCTAAGAGTCTGATCTCTCCTCCCCCTCTCTCTGGATCTGCTGATCCCCGGCAGTGGTGTCGGTGATGCTCCCGCTCATGTTATGGGTTGACACATTGTATGGAGGCCATTTATCATTAAAAGATGGAAACTCTCCACTGGGATAATTAGAATCCATGGAGGTTGGCATTAATCACAGTCACTGAACAAACAGACTCAGTTAACCAGTTCCATATATCACTTTTCATTTACTGATTTTGGATGGAATAGTTGAGGGTTGCTGAGGGATGGACCATAAATCTTTCAAACATTTTAATCTTTTTTTCCTTGTATATGAGAATATTAACAGAACACTGCAGCAGTCTATATATGTCCCACTCTGTTTATGAAAAGAGGCAGTTATAAAAAAAAAACAGATCGGCTGCATAAAAAGAAGTCGGGTGGGCAAGTTTCTAGATACCTGAACACAACGTACGGTACTTATTGACCAGTGTGAGGCTACTCCTGGTTTTAATGCCCTGTTATCAAATACTTTCATAACCTTGAGACAGAGCATTGAGATTGCTGCTCAGGAACTGGCCAAAACAATTCTGATCCTATGGGCCTCTTACAGAGGGATAAGAGAAAGCCATTCAGCCCATATTAGTCTGTTGCTACTTGAAAAGGTGGAAAACTGGAATATTGGCACATTTTGCCAACAGAATCATTCATAACAAAGGGATGTGTCACTGCAGCTGTATGAGGTGTTACTGAGAGGACACCTGGAGTACATTGTGTTCTCTGTGTTTCTGTAACTGAGAATGGTTGGACCACCATTAGATACAGTTTACCGGCAGTGCGTAATCCACGGGTTGTTGTGTCATTTGACGTCTCGGGTCTGTTACACAGGGACAGGAGAATGCCATGAAGTCACTTGAGTCTATTTCAGAGGGACAGAAGGAGGTCATTCAGCCTCTCCTGTCTTACAGAGGGACAGGAGGAGGCAATTCAGCCTCTCGAACCTGTTCCAGAGGGGCAGGAAGTGTTTATTTAACTTTCAAATCTGTTACACATAAATATTAGTTTCAAACTAGTTGTGGAATAGAAACGACCTGATGTAAACATTAAAGTTCCTACTTTGAATAAGGTCAATTTTGAAAGTGTTAGGTGAGCCCTGTGAAAGGCTGATTGGGATACCCTATTCGCAGGTAAAGGGATGGTTGGAAAATGCAAGGCGATTTCAACTTGGTGTCAGAGAGTCCAGAGCCATCGTATTCCTATTAGTGAGATGGGCGAGGCTGGTGGGTGCAGGGAGTGCTGGATGGCTAGATATATTGATGCTCTGGTCAAGATAAGGAAGGAGGCATATGTCAGGTAAACAGGGCTGAGATCAAGTGAATCCCGAGAGGGGTATAAGGGAAGTAAGTGTATAGTCAATGGGGAACTCCAGCCAGAAAAATATGAACATGAGATGGCTTTAGAAATAGGGTTAACGAGGCATTGAAGCAACTGTGCAGGTCCTTTAATGGCAAAATAACAACTAGGGAGAGAATAGGGCACCTTACAGGTCAGTAAGGCTACCTATGTGCGTAACCATAGGAGATGGAAGGGTTACTAAACAAGTATTTCTCCTCAGTATTTAATGTAGAGGAGCTTACAACAGTGAGAGAAGGAAGAAATATATAGTGATATCTTGAATAGTATCTGTATTACAAGGAGATATCGGACATTTTAAAACATACAAAGGTGAACAAATCCCTGTGACCTGATCAGTTGTATCCCAGAAGTTTGTGGGAAGCTCGGAAAGAGATTGCTCACCCTTTTGCTGATATATCTGTATTATTGATTTA
Source organism: Hemiscyllium ocellatum (assembly GCF_020745735.1). Lineage (NCBI taxonomy): Eukaryota > Metazoa > Chordata > Chondrichthyes > Orectolobiformes > Hemiscylliidae > Hemiscyllium > Hemiscyllium ocellatum. Next base: position 325,292 of record NW_026868163.1, on the reverse strand, counting down.
CACTGGTGAGGCGTCAAAAGACTGGAGGGCTGCTAACATAGTGTCATTATTTAAGAAAGTAAGGAAAATACAGCTAACTATAGATTGGTGAGCCTGACGTCAATGGTGACTAAATTGTTGGCGGTGGGGGCTGGGGGGGTGGTGGGTTGATTGAAAGGATGTATATGCATTTGGAAAGACAAGGACTGAAGAGAGCTTTGTACATTGGAGATCACCTCTCACTGACTGGGTGGAATTTGTTGAGGAAGTGATGAAGATGATTGATGACGGCAGGACAGTGGATGTTATCTTTATGCAATTCAGTAAGAAAATCAAATGTTCCTCATGGTAGACTAGTTATCAAGGTTAGACTGCCGGGAATCCTGGAAAGCTCGTTATTTAGTCCCAATTTTATCTTGAATATTGGAGATAGGGCGTGACAGTGGACGTTTGTTCATTGAACTTTGAGACCTGTGACTAGTGGCGTGCCACAAAGATCAACAGTGAGTCTTTTGTTGCTTATGCAAATCATTTGTACTTGAGTAAGTGAAGTATGGTCAGTAAGTTTGTAGATAATTCCAATTTTGGTGGTAACTTCGACAGAGAAGAATAATGTCACAGAATATAATGAGGCGTTGATTAGGTGAGCTGAGGAGTGGCAGATGGAGTTTATTTTAGATAAATGTGAGGTGTTGCATTTTGTCAAGAAATATCAGAGTAAGAAATATAGGTAGGGTCCTGTTGAAAGTCGCCAGTCAAGGATAACGCCACAGAAATTATGGAATCCCTACAGTGAGGAAACAGGCTATTCTACCCATCGAGGCCACACCGATCCTCTCAACAGTATCCCACTGGACAAACCCCTACCCTATCCCGCTGAGCCTGCATTTCCCATGGCTAATCCACCTCGCCCACACATCCTAGGGTACCATGCACAATTTAGGATGGTCAATCTACCCTTACCTGTATATCTTTATACTGTCAGAGGAAAACATAGTACCCGAAGGAAACTCACACAGACACGGGGAGAATGTACGACCACACAGTCAGTCATTCACGGATGGAATTAAACCCAGATCGCTGTCCTGTGAGGCACCTTGTGGTGCAAGTTCTCAGTTCCTTGAAAGTGCCGTCACAGGTAGACAACACAGTGAAGAAGCCACTTGTTGATCTTCCCTTTATTGGTGTGTGCTTTGACTCTAAGCATTTGCATGACGTGTTGGATCTGTACAGGATATTTGGCCACTTTTGTAATATTGCCTTTAATTCTGGGCTCCCTGCTGTCGGGGAGATATTGTCAACCTTGAAAGGGTGCAGAAGAGATTTAAAAGAATGTTGCAGGTGTTGGAGGGTTACAGTTACAGGGAGAGTTTGAATAGGCTGGGGCTGTTTTCAAGTATTGAGCCTGAGGGGTGACGTTAAAGAGGTTTATAAAATCATGAGGATCATAGATAAGGTAAACAGTCAATGTCTTTTCACAGGATAGACGAGTCCAAATATAGATAACAAAGGTTTAAGGTGAGAGGAGAAAGATTTAAAAAGGGATGCTAAAACAATATTTTCACACAGACACTTCTGTGTGTATGGATTGAACAGCCAAAAGAGGTAGTGGGGGCAGGTACAGTTACACCTTTTAAAAAGCATTTGGATGCATACACGCATGGGAAGTGTTTAGAGGGAGATGGGCCAACTGCTGGCAAGGGGGAACGAGATTAATTTAGGATATTTGGTCTGTATGGATGACCAGACCGCAGGATCTTTTTCCGTGCTGTACATCTCTGAGAGACTATTGACTCTTGAGAGTTTAACATGGGAACAGAAGGAGGTTATTCAGCTTCTGAATTCTGTCAGTCAGCATGTTTGCTCAATTACTGACAGTCAAATACAAAAATAAATCATTCAGATTTTGATGGTGTTTTACAGAACCAGGAGAAGGGCTTTTACTCAAGAAAAGCGTTAAAGAATGTGAAGAGGCTTCAGTCCCTCAACTCCATTCCACAGGAGCAGCAGTTGAGCACAGAGCTATTGGAGCCTGTTACTCTGGAGCAGGAGGAGGACATCTACTTTCACAAAACTTGGATTAAGCGACAGTCACTCAACTGCTCGAGACTGGGACACAGCAACAGGAGGCTGTCACTCAACTGCTCGAGACTGGGGCACAGGAACAGGAGGGAGTCACTCAACTGCTCGAGACTGGGACACAGGAACAGGAGGGAGTCACTCAACTGCTCGAGATTGGGACACAGGAACAGGAGGCAGTCACTCAACTGTTCGAGACTGGGACACAGGAACAGGAGGGAGACATTCAACTGCTCGAGACTGGGACACAGGAACAGGAGGCAGTCACTCAACTGCCTGAGACTGGGACACAGGAACAGGAGGGTGTCACTCAACCGCTTGAGACTGGGACACAGGAACAGGAGGGAGTCACTCGACTGTTCGAGACTGGGACACAGGAACAGGAGGGAGACATTCAACTGCTCGAGACTGGGACACAGGAACAGGAGGCAGTTATTCAACTGTTAGAGACTGGGACACAGGAACAGGAGGCCACCACTCAACTACTCGAGACTGGGACACAGGAACAGAAAGCAGTCATTCAACTGCTCCAGACTGGGACACAGGGTCCAATCACAAGAATGAAAACAAATAATAAAGGTATTGCCAGATGTTTAGCTCTCTCACATTCGCAATCCAACTCACATAACCACTCCATCCATTATATGTTCAGGATGGAGCACTGTGTAGATCCGGCTAGCGTACTGCTGAATGCAACCCAGCAATGTCCAGAATGGAACTCTGTGCAGCCCACACCAATGCTCGATCTATAATCGTGGGCTAAATTTCCAGAGTTGGGAGCTGTGCAGACCGCACTGGTTCATTCATATATAAACCCAGACTGTTACATTGTTCGGTAACACTGTGTTAGATCGCTGCCCAGTGTGGGGAAACTTGTAAACAATGCTGAAAGTGACAGGATGTGCAGCTCCCATCCATTTACAGCTCCATATCTCCACTGTGCCTTGACAAGGGCTGCCATGATGTGAAAATCACTACGATGGAGAGACGTAAATGGAAACAATTTAAATACCAATAGTACTGATTAAGGCGAGTATCACACCAGTATTTAAAGTTGAAATGACTGAGATAATATCCAATGAGGTTTTGTGAATGGTGCAAAGTAGTTAGAGGGGGATGGTAATGTTATAGTGGTTGCACTATAAGCCTCCAAATCAACAATGGGAATTAGAGGAAGAAATATACAGGGAGACTGGGGAGAGTTGCAGGAGTAACAGGATTGTAATAATTACAATTGTGATGATTTCAATTTTCCGAACATAGACTGGGACTTCCAGATGGTTAAGAACTTAGATAGAAAGTGATTTGTTAAGTGTGTTCAGGAAAGTTTCCACAATCAATATATAGAATAATCTACTCGGGAAGGGACAAATTCGACCTACTGTTGGGAAATAGGGCAGGATAGGTGAAGGAGATAAAGTGGAGGAGCATTTTGAGAAAAGTGATTAGAGTTGTATTAATTTTAAAATAGTTATGGGAGGGACAAAATTGGTCCACAGATTCAACTTCTCAATTGGGGCAAGGCGTATGTTGTTGGAATTAGACAGGGGATTGCAAGGGATGATTGGAGTTGTTTGTTTCGAGGTAAAAGGATTTCGGGCAAGTGGGAGGGATTTAAAAGTGAGACAGCTCAAGTTCAAGGTTTCCATTTTCCTGTGAGGGTGAAGGCAAAGTGAGACTGGAAGAGAGAACCCTGGATGTCAAGAGATATTGAGGCTCTGACCAGAAAAAATGGAGGCGTGGCTCAGGTTCAGGCAGCTCGGATCAAGGGAATCCCTGGAGGTATACAGGGGATAGAGGAGTTTAGTGAAGAAGGAAATCAGCAAGGCGAAAGGCGGTATGGGATAGCCTTAGCTGAGAAATTTAGAGAGAATCCAAATTCAGTATAGTAAAGATAAAGAACAACTAGGGAAAGAATAGGATGCTTTAAAATCCAAAATAGGCATGCATGTGTAAAACCTCAAGAGATTGGTGAATTCCTCAATTTCGCCTCTGTGTTTACCATGAAGAAAGACATGAAGACCTGTGACCTTTAGGAGGTTAGTTGTCAAATCTTGGTACTGTCCATATCACGGTGGAATTGCTGTTGGATATATTAGAATGCACAAAGTCAGGCAAATCTCTTGGTCCTGACCAGATACATCCAAGACCACTGCAAGAATGGAGAGATAAAGCTGAAGCGCCAAGATCCCGGAAGACTGGGCGGTAGCAAACGTTGTGCCTTATTCAAGAATGGCTGCAAAGAAAAGCCCAGGAAATATAGACCAGTAAGCTTCACACCTGTTTTCGCTAAACCACTTGAGAAGCTTCTGAAAGATAAAATGTGCATGCATTTGGAAATACAAAGTTTGATTTGAAGCAGTCAGCTTCGTTTTGTGCGTAGCGGATCATGCCTTATGAAGTTTGTTAGAGATTTTTGAGGAAGTTGACGAGGGCACAGTGGTAGACATCTTCTATTTCGATTTCAGTAAGACCTTTGATAAGGATCCACATAGTAGGCCACTGTAAAAGATTATATCACATAGAGTCCAAGGTGAAGTGGCAAATTGGCGACACAATTGGCTTAACATTATGAAGCAAACGGCTATGGTGGAGGTATGCTTGTCGGACTGGAAGCCTGTGACAATTGGCGTGCCTCAGCGGTCGGTCCTGGGCCCATTGCTGTTTGTTATCTATATCAATGATTTGGATCAGAGTGCACAACGCAAGGTTAGTAAGTTTGCAGATGACACTAAATTTAGAGGCATCATTTATAGCGAGGGACGTTATCAGAAATTGCAGCAGAACCTTGACTAGCTGGGAAAGTGGGCTGAGAATTAGCAAATGGAGTTTAATATAGATAAGTGTGACGTCTTGCATTTTGCAAAGTCAAATCCAGGTAGGAGTTTAAGGATGAATGAGAGGGACTTAAGGAGTGTAGTGGAACAAAACGACGTTGGAGATCATGTGCACGGTTATCTGAAATTTGGGTCACAGGTACACAGGACCATGAGGAAGGCTGTTGGCACACTGGCCTACATCAGGGCATTGAGTATAGAAGTTGGGACGTTATGTTGCAGTTGTACAGAATGTTGGTAAGGCTGCAGTTGGAGTATTGTGTACAGTTTTGTTCACCTTGCTCTAGAAAGGATATTATTGAACAAAAAATAATGTAGAAGGAATTTACAAGATGTTTCCTGGGCTATAGGGTTGAGTTATAGGAAGAATTTGGACAGGTTAGAACTTATTTCTTTACCGAGTAGGAAACTGAGGTGGTTCTTATGGAAGTATAGATTTTATCAAATTATAAAATGCATGCCTGGGGTGAATACTTTTTTTGCAAGGTTGGGGAATCGAAGACGAGAGGACATCCGTTCATGTTTGGAGAGGAAAAATAAAACAGGAATGTGAGGGTCATCTTTTTTAAACAGCGTGTGGTACGCATATGGACTGAGCTGCCAGGGGAAATGATTGAAGTGGGTACAATAAAAACATTGAAAAGGCATTTGGACAAATACACAGATAGGACAGGATTAGATGGATACAGAGCAAAGGCAGGGAAATGGCAGATTGGCAGATAAGGGGCAATTACAGCATGGTTTGTTGACGCAGCACGGCGGGCGTATCAGATGGGCTACTACAGAGGGAGAACATTCTCTTCCCAGAGGGAGCCACACCACTAGACCCACCAATCATGGTCTGAGTTCACCGCCCAGCTCAGTGCAGTATTTGAGGTCTGAAGAAATGTCCAGTAGTACAGGACAAATATCAATAACCTTCCCTGCTCTTTCAGGATAAGTGTCACCGTATTCTCTCTGCTCCCTAACACTCACTGTATATCTGTGATCGCACCTACACCCGAAAAAGACTCATGGTTCCCCACTCTCATAACTGCATGCAACGCTTACTCTCTCTCTCTCTCTCTCTATCTCTCGCCTTTGCAAAATATCCCACACATTCATGGAATATTCTGGAGAATGCCGATTATGGAATGTTCCAGATAATGTTCCAAATAATTCCCAGTTTCAGGAAAATGGCAGTTTCCCAGTGTGTAACATATAAGAGGAAGGAGTAGAGAAGTACGTTTTTCAAATCACATAAAATTCAAACCATGCTGAGGCCATTCAGCTCTTCAAACCTGCTCTGGCATTTAATAAGGTCCCCGCTGAACTTATGGTCTTCTCAGCTCCATGTTACGGGACCTTTGAGTCATTCAACTCCCGAGGTTCCTGTCATTGGCCAAACAGCACTCAGACACTTTTACCCCGTTTTTTTCAAACGCCTGTTTGAGGGCATTTCCCATGGGGACAGACACACCTAACAATATATTCCATCATCTTTATACTTTCATGCAATGGTCAGCATGCTTTACCCAGACCAAACAAAAATCTACACTTATTTTATGGTTATAGATATCCAATCACACTTAATAATTCTGGTTATTTCACTTGACTCACCTTAATGATATTAAAACAAAGACAGCTTCTGAACACGTCTTGTTATAAAATACAATTTCGAGCAGAGACCGTTTTTACCCTCAGCCGTCATCTTGACCATTACCTGAATTGTATCACTTTACTTGTTATGAATGTTTCTTTCACCCTTTGTCTGAGACTGTTTCTGTCTGTATAAGTTACACAGTTCTCCCATTCAGTTGGACAGACGGCTGGTTTGTGATACAGAGGGAGGCCGACAGTGCAGGCTCGGTTCCCCACACCTACAGCGGTTACCATGAAAGGGATGCTCTCTCAACCTCACCCCATCACCCTAGGTATGGTGATCCTCAGGAGAAACCAACATGAGTGGTCTCTCTGATGAGAGTACTTTGTGACTCTATTCTATCAATGTTAGCATCTTAATTATCAAAAATATTTTATTGAAAAAGAGATTTTTAATATTATAATAAATCAATAACAACACAACTCAAATAACTGAAAAAAAATACATCCAGTTGCATGTACATACAAAACAAGTTAAAACACTACACAGACAGAAGAAAAACAAAACTAAACAATAAATAATGAATAAACAATACAGCTCGGCACAACAAAACGATACCTGTCGTTCATTAAGAGCATTAACTGATACGTTTTTTATGTTCATGGTTCTTCATCGATGGATATTAGATTCATTAGACAACAGCATCATGGTGATATAAAAACCCTTCTTGGAGTGGCCGATAACCCTGTATTGCCGTAATCCAAAAAGGGCTGCCATGTCGCATATAAATCTTTGTTTTTTGGTGCACCATACCAGTGATAAACTCGAAAGGGAAATTCTCCATGAAGAGCTGACGACGACCCAACAGACTATATTTCCTAGCATGTAAAGTACGGAAAGTAAGGATATATTTATTTTTCCCCATGTTTATCTGTGGAAACTACCCTGGGCAGAACCAGGAAAACAGAAACCAGGTCCATCTCCAATTCAGTCCTCAATACCCACTCTATCGCACCTACCACAGAGCTCAAATATAGATGAAGCCTGCAACAGGACCACAAGCAATGAGTAAGAGTGCCTGTAGTCATTCAGCATTTAGGACATGAAGGTAATCCCACTTTGCATTTTGAGAGACAATTTGGGGTCAGATAGACCCTATGAAGAATTTTCAACTGCATTGAATGGGTCCTACTACAGATCAAAATACTTTGAGCATTTTCACAAATATCCTCCCATGTCTCTGAAGTGTTCTGAACTCTCTCTCGCAGACATCACAAAGCTGCACAGCCTTGTCTGAGGGGACACTCTCCAACTAATGATAAAGGGTACTGACAGAGAGTGTATTCTGAGCAATAGGCACCCTCTTCCCTCTATCCGATCTGTAAGAGTCTGTTAAAAGTGTGCTTTATTAAAAATCAGATCTCTGATCTGGAAAAAAAATACAGAAGAGGTCTCTACAAGGTAGTCCATACGTACAAGTTATTTGATCAAATGATATCATTGTTTCTCCATCAAATAACACGTGGTGGCTCAGTGGTTACCGTTGCTGCCTCACAGCACCAGGGTCCCAGCTTTGGTTCTGGTCTTGGGTGATTGCCTGCGTGGAGTTAACATTCTCGCCGTGTCTGTGTGGGTTTCCTCCCACAGTCCAAAGATGTGAAGGTTAGATGAATTAGCCATTGATAAATCACCCATAGTGTTCAGGGATGTGTAGGTTTGGGCATTAGTCAGGGTAAAGATAGAATGTTAGGGGAATGGGTCTGGGTGGACTACTCTTCAGAGGGTCGAAGTGGATTTGCTGGGCCCAAGGTTTGTATCCACACTGTGGGGATTCTACTAATTCTAAATCACTCAAGCAAGGTCCACCCTTTGCTGCCCACAGTTTAAACCTGGAATGGATTATCCCAGATGACAACCTGGTATACCAATTATAGGGGTAAGAAACATGGTTCTGGCTGTATTGCCCTCAATCTGACACATTGCCATTCATGCTTTAACGGTATTTATAACTATTGGTATGACAATACTTCTTAAATGTTGTCACTTTAGCTAAGAAAAACAGACTAATCAGGGTTCACTTTGCCTGAGAGGGTTCAATATCTCACAGTATTGACGCCGAGTCCTCAGCGTCCCAGGCAATAACATGGGATTAAAAAAATCTTAATTGATAGCTTTTATCTGGGCGATCTACTCCCCACAATCTGTGGGGTAGTTGCAATCTTGTTAGCTTGATAAAGAGTCGCTTATGGTGCCAAATAAAAGAGATAAACCAGCCATAAAGTCTCCTAAATATCTGGCTGCGAAACATCAAAAAAGCATTCACAAGCGGTATAGCAAATAAGGAAGGACATTCATTTTAAGAACAGCGATCCGACCTAGCTAGGATATTGGATTTGCCTCCCATCTTTGAAGGTCTTGTTTAATTTTGTCAAACAAACCAACATAGTTCCCATTAAATAAATGATCAAAGACGGATTAAATGAATACACCGAAATACGGTCCTTCCCCACCCTACCACCCGTGACCATTTAAAAGGAAACCAGGATTTGCCCTCAACATCACGTATTTCCCCAAAATCTCCCATAGGCATGGCCTCCAACTTTGTAAAATTAATCTTATAGCCCGAAAAAGTGACAAGTGAATTAATGCATTGCATCACGTGAGCTACATAAATTATGGGATTTGACAAAAACATAAGACCATCTGCATACAACATAATCTTATGTGACTTCTATCCCACTTCTGGGTCATGTATGTTGGGGTAACATTCCCAATTGTGCAGGATGCCGCTGAATCTAAGATTGTTGCAGGGATGGGGAATAGATCAACCCTCGTGTGCCATTTCTGCGGGTTAAAGAAGGAAATAAAACCCCTACTTGTGAGGTAGATTTGCCTCCAGACATCCACCAGCTCTAGTTCTGCACACAAATCCACTAATTGCTTACATTATAACGAGGATGTTGGGGGACCTTTGGATATTCTGTGCACAGTAGGGCCATACGACAGTCGAAATTTCCTTCTACAATCATGTGCCACGATGCAAGATAACTTAATTTGGGAAAGGCATCTTCCAGGAGTTTAAGAGGGTGCACCGGGTGGCAATAAACATTCAAAATAATGTATTAATTCCCATAGTTCAAGGCTTTGAGTATTATGATCCTTCCATGGGTTTTAATATAATCTAGTAATTTAAATGGAAGATTCTTCCTATCCAATATGATTTCCCCCCACTCTTAGTATTAAAACACGAGAAATAAACCCGATCAAACCCTCCCTGCTGTAACGTCAAACGTTCCTTGTAATCAAGGTGCATCTCCTGCAATAGGACAACATTCATCCTCTCCTTTATAAGACGATAAAGTACATTTTTCCTCTTGACTGGCAGATGGCTCCCCTTAATGTTCCAGGTACACCATTTAAGCACATCGTTATCCATAATACACTGTAGCAACATTTGAACTCGAGAGAATTTCATATCAAATTACACATCGCTAAGCATTAATGACAAAAGACTCATCGAGCTTAAATCTGTACAAACTAAAACTACTGCAACTAACAAGCTCTCAAAACTTTCCAATGCTAAAAACATTTAAAAAAGAACGAAACAAAATCCAAATTACCAATGACACTTGATAAAGTTTTGACCCACCCCCACCCCCCCGCCCCCACTCCGTACAATTGGGATGCTTACATATCACAAAACTTTATCTTCTGCCCGCTTCCAACATGGCATCCAGGGCAATTAATAACAATTAATAGGTGGGCACTTAGTCATCACAACCACATTTGTAACTTGAGCCACACCCCAGACACAAGCAAAGAAAGAGAAAAAGAGTAGTAATAGTATGAAGAAGTTAAAAGTGAGTATTCTACCAATCACTGACTATAATTTAACACTGGTTAATACCAGAAAAATCCAACAAAATTTCTTTAAGAGAGAAACATGATTATCTCAACATCCAGCTTACTTTAAAATGACCACAAAGTTTTTGCTTTCTCTGGAGAGTCAGACAGTTTCATTTATCCATTCAAAGCAATACGGAACATCTCTAGGAACCATAAGGAACATTGAATCCTGAGTTCCCTTACTCTTCTCTTGACGTCATCACAATATTTTCTTTTCTGAATCACCGCCGCTGAAAAGTCCTGAAAAAGCATAATCCTGGAGTTCTCATGAATTAAAGCCATCCGAATATACATTGAGCTTCCACCAGTCTTCCATCAGTTTTGAATTATATTCCTGGATGTTCTGGAGCCGTGTCATTTGGTTCTACTGTCTACATTTTCCCCACATCGCACGTTCCTGCCAATGCCTGATAATCCTCGACTCCATTGTTATTTATGAACCTTCTGTCTGTGCCTCACAAATATTCAATATCTCTGCCTACAATGATCTATGGGGAAGAGAGTTACAAAGGCCCCCAACACTGAAAAACAAAAATAAAACACAAGCTCTGAGTGTGAGATTATTTTTTCTTTATCTCCTTATCTGAGGAAGGATATAATTACATTGGAAGCAGTTCTTAGATGTTTCACTTCACGTATTCCGGGAATGAGTACCTTATATTACGAAGGCTTTAGCAGGTCACTCTTGAAAACACAGGTGATCTTATTGAAACATACAAGACCTAGAGGAGAGTGGATCAGATAGATACCTACTGGGTATAGTCCAAATTTATTGTCATTTTTATAGAATCTCTTCAGTGTGGAAGCAGGATATCCCACCCATTAAGTCCACACTGACCCTCCGAACAGCATCCCCACGGACCGGCCCCCCCCTTCCCTATCCATGTGACCCTGCATTTCCCATGACAAACCTACCCATCCCTGGACACTATGGGCAGTTTAGCATGGCCAATCCACTGTAAGTTGCATATCTTTCGACTGTGGGGGGAAATTGGAGCATTGTGATGAAACCCCACACAGAGCGTCGCCCGAGGTTGGAATTGAACCCAGTTCCATGGTGATGGGATGTAGCAGTGCTAATCACAGATCCAACATGCACACCCGTTTGTTCTCTTAGTTACTTGTGGCTGAGTAAAGAAATCTGCCTGACTTGTTCCTTCCACTGAACCTGACAGTCTGAGAGCTTTATGATCTGCCATATCACCAACCTGGTCACATTTAAAATTTGTTGGGAGCAGTGGAGGATTGGGACTAGAAAAAGAAACAGTAACTTCGTCTAATCTCAGTCAGAGCAGGAATTAGGAGAAATTCACCAAGTGGGATTTCATTCAAACGTGAATTCTCTTTCCCAGAAGTTTGGGATGGCTGAATCTTTATATTATATTGAGCTTGGTTTCACCCGATTGCCCATAGACAGGTGAATCAGGGATAATGGCGCATGGAGAGAGAGGTGTAGTTGGGACCACAATGAGATGAGCCACGAACTTATTTACTGGTGGAGTAGTGTCCAAGGGCCGAATGGCCCATTCGTATCCCTCAGCCCTGTGTTCTGATGTTCCATTCAGCCCTTCGGACCTGTTACAGAAGGGAAGATCGAGGCCACTCCGATGGTGAGGTGTAATTTTGGAAATATACTTGGAAAATCCAGGCTGGGTCAGGAACCGACACCCACCCCCAAATCCCTCTTTCCAGGCTTCCCCTCTCTGTAACTTCTGCTCCAGATGTTGGTCATGTTACAGACCCAGATTCGCTGGGAATACAGCCCCCATACCCCACCCGGGGTTAACTCAAACAAATCATCTGCTCTCCCTGAGTGCAACATTGTACAACACAACTTCCAGGAAAATACCCAGTTACTTTCCAAATTCATAACATGTGAAATTAATAAATAGGAACAAGAGTAGGCCATTCGGCCCATCACGCTAGCCCTGTCATTTAGTAAGAACATGGCTGATCTACTCCAGGGCTCAACTCCACTTTCTTGCCGACTCCTTGTATCCCTCCACACCTCTCTGGGTTAGGGAATTCCAGACATTTACTATATTCTGAGAGAAGACACCACTTTGCATCTCAGATTGAAATCGATACTTCTTTTTCGGTACCTAAATTCTCGAGTGTGACACTCTGCCCAGGAATGGAAACAACTTCTCAATATCTGCCTTCTCAAGCCCTTTCTATGTGTTGGATATTTCAGCAGTATCACTCACCATTCATTTAACCCCAATGAATAATCGCTTCACTATTATAGAGGTTCTCAATAACTCAACCTTTTTATCCCAGGAAGCCACCTAATGTCCCAACCTAGTTACTTGCTGCATCAGCATGCTAACGTTATGTTTCATACACAGGAAGACTCCAATCTCTTTGTACTGCTCCTTTTCTGGAAGTCCTCTCCGTTAAATAACAGCCTGCCTTTTGATTCTCAGTGTCATCCACAAACTCGGATGCATATTGCACTCAGCTCCCTCCTTCAGGCTGTCAGTATAGATTGTCAATAACTGATGCCATCGGACTGATATGTGTGGTATTCCAGCAGATTCACATTTATCATAAAGATCCATTTAATCCTGACTCTCCGATTTCGATGCGTTAACCAATCACCATTGCATGTTAATACATTATTCGTCATCCTACGAGCTTCTGGCTTGAGTAAGATCTTTTATTTGGTCATACCTGTGGAAAATCTCTGGAAAGCCTCTTGTCCATCAGATTCCCCCCATATCAAATCCGCTTGTTACATTTTCAGGCATCTCCAGAAAAAGTTTGCATGATCTTACAGGGCAAGAAAAAACTTCCCTTTCACGAAACCACACTGACTCTGCGTGAAGCTTTCCTCAATGTCCATGCTGGCCAGGTTTTCCAAACTATACGAGCCCCATCTGCTTTCATTTGGCCCATATGCCTCTCAATGTTTCCCATTCATATGTTTGTCCAAATGAGTTTCAAATGTTGGAGCTGTACATGGATCTACCACTCTTCCTCTGGCAGCTCATTCCATTTCCACATCACCCTCTGTGTAAAAACATTGTCCCTGTGTCCCTTGTAAATGTTCCCCCTTTCAAGTTAAGCCTATGGCTTCTATGGTTGAACTCTCCCATCCTGTGGAAAAACCCTTGGATATTTACCCGATCCATATCTCTCATGATTTCATAAACTTCTGGAATGTCAGGCCCACAACCTTCTACACTCCATCTGATACTAACTTCAAGAACATACATTTAAAGATAATACTGCAAATTTGGAGCTATATTAGACATGACAGTAAAACAGTACTCAGCCCAAACTCCATACTGTTATTTGTCTTTCTCCATATTAAATACTGAGGCAGCATGAAATGCTTACAAGTGCCAATAAGAGGTCAAGCACCAGAATTTATTTGTCTGAAGGGGGTGATGATCTCGACAATGAAAACGTATCTACGGCCAGATCTATATAATACCATATAGTCAAACTGCCCCCTCCTGGCCTCCCTATGGCCTTGTGTGCTTGTGTCTTGCTTATCTTGCACTCAATAGAGAGAACCCCTTTCCCCCAGTTACATCTTAATTTAAACCCGTTTTACATACTCTTCATTTATCTTTTGTCACACCCTCTTTTCCCTGTCACCCAGTCCCCATCTCTGGCACGGGTTTAAATCCACATTTTCTAATCATTTTCAGTACTGAAGAAGTCTCACACTAGACTTGAAACACTAACTCTGTTTGTCTGTCTCTGCAGATGCTGACAGACCTGCTGTGTTTATCCAGAAATGCATAGGGGCACAGAACAAATTTTCAGTTATACAAATAACGATCGATACTGGAAATAGAGTACCAAAAATTGCTGGAGAAACAGGGAGCTTTGTAGAAGGTTCACTGGACCTGCAAGTTTATATCTGTATTCACTCCAGAAAATGCTGCAACTTCTTCAGCAACTTCTTCAGCAATTTCTGTTTTTGTACAATTTCCAACGACATATGTCAAAGATGCCCAAACATTCTGTCCAACATGAAGCGCTGTACACTGGGAACTGAACGATAACGCATAAGTTCCTTGACTCTGAAACTGCAGAAGGCTGGCATCACTGACACTGCGGAGTTCAGAAACATCGTCAGGGAGAAAAACAGAAGGAAATACATTCACTTCAAATACTGAAGATGGTATTACTGAAAGGAAAAGATTCAGATTAGTACCTTAAATTGATTGAGGGAAAGTTACAAATTGGAGGCGTGACACCAAGGAAAGAATTTCAGCAGAATGAGAGTATGAAAATGTAAGGTTTGCCGCATCAGAAACCAGAGTAGGTCAGTGAATACAGGGCTGTTGGGTGAATGGGTCTCGGTGTGAACTGGGGGACAGTCAGTGGAATTGAATTGTAGATATTCCAGCTTAAACTGCGTTATCATCTGATGCTGTAGATCACAGCAGCAGTAGAGGCAGAATTGTATTCAATGACAATCTGCAACCTTTCGCTCAGGATAATCTCTCAGTACACTATTACCATCAAGCATATCTATGGTTAAGTGCCGAGTGTGGGTGAACATGCCAGGGTCAGTACCCTGTGTACCTTTACCTGAAGACAACCCATCAAAGCTTCCACAATTGACTGGTTACATTCGAAACAGCAGAACTAACATCTGGGACAGAGGCAGAAATGATCCCACGACTAACAAATCTGATCTAAGCTCTGTCATCCTGCCAAATATAAGCATAAATGTCGATGGACCATTAAACAAGTTACTGGAGGAGAGGACTTCATAAATATCCCCATCCTAAATAATGGACCCGTTCTGTACATTAGTGTAAAAATCAATTATGTGGTGTCTGCACTATCCTCAGCCAGACATGTTGAGTCGATGATCCACCACCCTGTCATGATGCCCACAGAATCACAATTATTTCGATTCGCTGCGCGTGACATGAAGAAACAGCTGAACACAGTAGATACGACAAAGGTAATGGGCCCTGACCCCATTCCCGCAATAGGACTGAAGAGTTGTGCTACACTACAAGCCGTGTCCCTGGGGAAGCTGTTTCATTCCAGCTCCAACTCTGACATCTCCCTGGCAATGTGGAAAATTACTCAGCTATGTCCAGTTCCCTAAGAGGGGATTAAGTACAATCTGACCAATTAGCACCCCATCAGTCCCATCACGACAGTCAAAATTGGTTGGAGTTCTTTTTTTAACAGAGTTGTCAAGCAGCTCAGTGTGGTTTCCAATAGGTCCCCATGCGGAGATAGTGTTGTTGTGGAATTGTCATTGGATTATTAATACAGACCAGGCTAATGCTTGGGCAGCTGGTGGCAGCTGGTGGAATAATAAAAACAATTATTAACATATCTAACTGTAAAATCTGGTGTCAGTAACAATGATCTTGTGTCCAATGTTGATTGTAAACATCTATCTCCTTCCCAATGTACTTTCAGGAAGTGAGTCTCCCGTGCTTTCCTGGTCTGGCCTAAAAGTGACTCAAGACACACAGACATGTGATAAACTCTTCAATGGTCTCTGAAACAGCCAAGCAAGACACTCAATTGTATCAACTGGTCCGAGCTCTGAAAGGAGATACCTGATGAGAACAGCTGGCCCCAACCTTGGTGTAGGAAAAGGGAACAGGAAACATAGTCCTGTTGACCATGCAGAGACCTCCACCCTAACATCTGACGGTTTGTGACAACATTTGCAGAGCTTTCCCACAGACTGCACAGGAACAGAGGGAAATGAGTACTTCACAAAACACATTGAGCTTTCCCTGTGCTAGTTAATGGTTGAACATCTCCTTCATGCAGTTTTACCCATACAATATTCGTATGCCTTAATATGTTTAAACATTGTGAAATATAAAATGAGAACTGCTGGAGTCCCTTCAGCACATCAATTTTGCTCCTCCATTCAATATACAGGCAGTTCTCAGATTACGCATGTTTATTAAATATAATTTTGCCGCAATGTGATTCATGAACCTTTATCCACGAAGTGAACTCTCATTCACTGTGACGCGATTCCTTGCCGGGAACCAGCTGAACAGCACAACCCAGCCTCAGGATCCTCTGTCTGCAAAATGTACAATCAATGTGTTCAGCTAAAACAGGAATGCAATCCGCTCTGGAAGCCTTGAAACTGAGCCTGAAACCGGGAATTGTAGTCTACATTTAGAAAGAACTTTAATTCAAACTGTGGGAGAATCTTGAGGAGAACTGAAATTTCCCCGTCGGCATCACGTGGTCAGTCAGCCACATGCGCTTTCTGCAGAAGAGTGTGGTGAAAGGTACACTGCTGTAGTCAGTGACTGTAGTTTTGAAAGTGTTACATTTAGAGGACAGTTTCATGACAATATGTGATTTAAAGATGTATTTTAGACTGTGCTAGTATGTGTTAGACTAAAATTAATTTTTGCCTTTACTGATATTTTGGGGGATTCGTCCCTTGCCCTCTTTTTCCCATAGACCCCATTATTAATATTGCACGATTTTCTACAAAACGGTGTTGCAAAGGAACACAGCCGCTGCGCCATTGGAGATCAAACTGGACTGATAGCTGATCTACCTTCACACGATACTCCTGCTCTCTCCCTATCCCTATAATTTCCAGAAATCCTTATTTCTATTCAGTGCCTTGGTTTCCACAGCCTGATCTGGGAGAGAGTACTCCTGGTTCGCCAGTCTCTGAGTGCAGACATTTATTCTCATCTCAATGCAAAGTGGTCTGTCTGTACCTAACACTGTGGTCCTTTGTTTTAGACGTCCACGCCGGGGAATAACCATCCCTGCTTCCAATCTGTCTTGCCCTGTCAGAGTTTTATATATTTCACTGTGATCACCACTCATTTTCCTAAACGGCATGGAATACAAGCTCAGTCGCCCCAAACTCCGCTCCAACAACAAACCTGTCATCCCAGAGATCAGTCTGGTCATCCTTCACTGCTCTCCCTCAATGTCAGGTTTGTCGTTTATTGGGTAAGGAGACCAAAGCTGCGCACAATACTGTACAATGTTCGAGATGCGGTCTTACTAAGGCCCTGTACAGCTGCACTTACTCTTACTCCTGTACTCAATCCCCCTAAAATGAAGGTGAATACACCATTTATCTTCCTACCTGCTTTCTGCTCCTGCAATATTGCTTTCAGTGACTGGTGTACAGGGAGATCCAGATTCATTTCAATGTCACAGTTCCCCACTTGCCGGGTCTATATACACTGGTCAGCGTGCCAATGCCATTCCCAGTATTGACTTCTGGCTTTAGAACTCATTGCCCTACATGTACCGAGAGGGCTGCGCAGAAATAAACAAAAACGCAACTTAAGTTCCTTTATAGAGCAACATTTTTCAACCACGTCCTTTTTCAAATGAGAGGCTGCGATTTTATTGTTCCCATCAATGTGCACAACATCTAATCTCTCCCATTGGTCTCCATCTGCCACGTATTTTCCCAGTAATTTCACTTGTTTCAGTCACTTTGGAACTTTTTTACATCCCCCTCACCCACTCACATGCTGTCATCGTTCAGTGCTGTCAGCAGAGTTGGGGATATTGCATTTGAGCCCCTCAACCAAATATATGGTGTGTATTGGGAATAGCTGGGGCCAAAGCCACGATGTTTGCTGTATCCTACTAGTGTTCCATTTAAAAAAAAAAGTTTTATTCCGACTCAGTGTTTCCAGCCAGCTCTCCCATTCTAAAACCATGACCATATATTATCCTTAGTCCCACAGGATTCGAATTCGCACAATAGGCTTGGGGCTTGATCAAAACACTTTCTGAGATTCCACTCGTATTGCACTGACAGCTTCTCCATAATTTTGCTAAAAGCCACTTTCTCAAATATGATTCCCATTTCATAAACCTCTGTTGACTTTGTCGATGCACATTAATGTCAGTCCAATACTTTCCTTAAACTGGTTAGTTGCTAATTTCATTATATTCCCTTTTTCTCACCAGAATAAAGATCCCTAGTATTGCTAAGAAGTTTTCTTTTCTGTTTTGTTTTCCTCTGTGGTGGCAGAACTGAAGCATTTTGTCCATAGTTCTGCTATTTTCCGGTCCTCAATTATCTGGTATCAAACTGTAAGAAAGCTGCACATTTCTTTCTCTTAATTTTGCCATTGACATATTTTCAGAAAATATTACAAGTTCTGTCTTATAAACTTTGTTAAGAGATTCTTCAGAAACCTATCAATTCCTATTTTAAGGTACTCAGTGATTGACCTTCCACAGCCATACAATCACAACAGCAAAGATGCTGTATCATCAGAAATACAGCACGGTCTAAATGAGGCCCATTTGCCAACACAATACCCATAGCCGTGAATCTTGAGGCATTTCAAGTGCACTACCGTGTATTTTCTAATGGTTTTGAGGTTACCATGACAACTCCCCTATCAAGAATTGCATTTCAGACCCCAACAAACTCTGGGTGAAAAGCAATTCTCAAATCCTCACTAAACCGCAAACCCTTCACGTTATAAATGTGGACCTTTGACTAAAAGGAACAACTGCTGTCCATCCACCCTGTACTCTTATGTGTCTGAATTACGTCCCCCTCAGCCTCCTCTCCACCAATCTAAACAACTAAAGCTTATCCAGCTTCTCTCTATAGCTGATATGCTCCATCCAAGGGAACATCCTGGTGAATCTCCTTTGCACCCCCTCCAGTGCACTCACATCCTTCCTGTAATGTGATTCACAGAACTACACACAGTATTCCATCTTGACATCACCAAAGTTCCGCATAGCTCATATAATCTGTGCCTCAATGAATCAAGGTTATGTTTATAGTCCCCTATGCTTTCCCAAAATGTGTATTAACCGGTCCATCACATTCAGGGATGTTTGGAGAAGCACCCTCTGACCTTCCTAGTGTGCTGCCATTCATTGAGTCCTTCCCTGTCTGGTTCTTTCTTCCAAAGTGTATCACCTCACATTTATCAGGGTTACATTTCATCTGCCATTGAACTTGCCAGCTGACCATTCCATCTGTATCTTCCTGTAACTTAAGGCCTTCCACCTCACTGCCAACCAACCGGCCAATCTGCGTATCAAACACAAACTAACTTATCACACTCCTCACCCCTCGTCCATATTCACAGCTACATTATTTTTTGAGTCCTACAAATATTAAAGTTGAAAATCACACAACATCAGGTTAGAGTCCAACAGGTTTGTTCCGAGGCACTAGCTTTCGAAGCGCGACTTCTTCATCAGGTGATTGTGTGCTTTGATGAAGAAGCAGCGCTTCGAAACCTAGTGCCGCCGAATAAACCTGTTGGACTATAATCTGGTGTTATGCGATTTTTAGCATTGTCCACCTAGTTCAACACCAGCACCTCTGAATCACAAACAATAAGGGACACAGCACTGAACCCTGTGGTATACATGAGACACTGGTCTCCAGTCACACAAGCAGCCGTCTACCACCACCTCTGTGTCTTACCAATAAACATCATTTGGATGCAATTTGGCAAGTCACTAATGAGTCTGACCTGTTCCCTGATTATTCTGATTCCTGGACACATTTGTGCAATATCTGGAAATTCTCCCGAACTTGCTCTGCCAGCTGGTTTCCATGCCCCGTGTGAGTGTGTCCCCTACACGTGCAGAATTTCCTCCTTATTGCAGCCTTAAATGGTCTGTCCTTTACCCTGCCATTATTTCCCTTGAATGTGGATTAGACAGCCGGAGAAACATCCTGTTAATTTCCAACTTGTCATATATTTTGTGACTTTATATATTTCACAGGGACCCATCTCTCATTCTTTGAAACTCTAGACAACACAGGCCGAGTTTCCTCATCACGCAATCTCGCCAATTGAGGGATTAATCTGGAGAATGTCCATTGAACTTCCTCTGCGGTCAGTATATTCTTTCTTAGATTTGGTCACCAAAACTTTACTCAATATTCCAGGTACAGTACTCAACGACGCGCTGTTAAACTGCTTCAACATGTCTTTACATCTATATTCTGACTCCTTCAAAGCAAGGCAATCCAAACTTTTACTTATCACTTGCATATATTCCTCCAAATACCCTTCACATTTACGAACTCACTGCTTCTCATAATCTAAAATATGTAAATTCTACTGGTTCCCCATTATCTATGCTGTAAGAATCAACTTCAAACAATTCCAAAGCTTGTCAAGCATGATTGCCCTTTCAGAAATGCATACTGATTCTCTCCAATGTTGCTGTTCTAAATAACGAATATCACATCCTGTATAATAGATTCCAACAGTTTCCCCACAAATGTCAAGTTAATTGGTCTGCAGTTCTCCACACTCTCTCTTCTTCCCTTTGTAGATGCTTGGATCATTCCTGTTCATCTACAGTGCTTGGATCCAGACTATGCAGAATGCACTTCGTAATAGAACACAGTCATCGACAGTGCAAATAATACTTCTATTAGTGGTTTATTTCTGAAGATTTTGGTATGAAGTACATCTGGTTTGTGAAGGTTAGCAATGCTCAATCCAGCTGCATGTTCAAGTAAAGCCTTGTTACTGATATAAATTGACTTTGTGTCTTTCAGTCCACAAGTCCTATATGATGATGTCGTGTTTCTGGGTGATTTCCTGGATCTTCATCCATGAAGACAGATGCAAGTTAACTGGTTATTTACTTGGCCATGTCCCTGTTATCCATAATAAGCTCGTCTCTCCTGATTGCAGATTTCCACATTTGACTGTGCTTTTCTCTTTCCTTTGAAATATAGATAATAGATTTATGCAACCTTTGTGTTCCTGTTTGTTTGCATGTGTGTTCGCTTTTTGATTTCCTTACCCGTTTCATTGCCCTCTTTTCTGGATCGTAAATTTCTGAGAATTTTCAGGATTCCACAATGTCTGAAATTCTTCTGAAGTCACTTCCTGTGATTAATATAATCTTTAATTTATTATGCCAATTATTGTTAACTCACTTTCTCACTCTTGGGTGTTGTACCCTAAATAAATAAATATATTTTTCAGACTTTGTAGCATTTCTATAAATCTCCTGGTCCTGACCATATATATTCAGGAACACTGCAGGAGGGCAGGAAAGAATTAGCGGGGGCCCTGGTTGGTACTTTTGCATCATCGGTGGCCAACGGGTGAGGTCCTGGAGGACTGGAGGGTAGGGAATGCTGTGCTGTTATTCAAGAAGGGCTACAAAGAAAAACCGGGGAACTATAGACCAATAAACCTAAAATCTGCCGCAGGTAAGTTACTTGAGAAGATTCTTAGGGAGAAGATATACATGCATTTGGAAAGACATGGCCTTGTGAATGGGGGATTATGGCTCACAAGTTTGTTAGATTGTATTGATAATGTGACCAGTAACTTTGACAAGGGCATTGTTGTATATTTAGTCTATATGGATTTCAGTAAGGCCCTCAATAACGTTCTACATGGTACGCTGCTCTGGAAAGTTAGATCACATGGAATTGAGGAGGAGCTGGCAAATTAGATTAAAAATTGGCTTGATGATATGAAGAAGAGGGTAATCGTGGAAGGATGCTTGTCGGACTGGAGGCCTGTGATGAATGGAATGCCTCAGGGGTCGGTGCTGGGACTATATACACGGACACGGACACACACACACACACACACATCTATGATTTAGCTGAGAATGTACAGGCATGATTGGTGAGTTTCAAGGTGACACTAAAATAGGTGGAATCGTGGACAGTGAGGAAGGTTGTCATAAATTTCAGAAATTACAGCAGTACATTGATTAGGTAGGGATGTGGGCCGAGAAATGGCAAATGGAGTTTAATTCAGGTAAGTGTAAGTTCTGGCATTTTAGAAAGTCAAATCAAGGCAGGAGTTTCATGGTGAAAGGCAGGGTCTTAAGGAGTGCAGTGGAACAGAGTGACCCTGGAATTCAGGTGCACAGTTCTCTGTAAGTGGAGTCCCAGGTAGACAAGGCACTGAAAAAGGCATTTGACTCACTGGCCTTCATTAGTTAGAGCACTGAATATCGAAATTAGGGAGTTATGGTGTAGTTATACAAGATGTTGGCGAGTCCATACTTGTCACATCATGTTCAGTTTTGTTCACTTTGCTTGAGGAAGGATGTTATTAAACTGGAAAGAGTGCAGAAGAAATTTACAAGGATGTTGCCAAGACTCAATGGTCTGAGATATAGTGAGAGGTTGAACAAGCTTGGAGTTTTTACTTCAGAATGTATGAGGCTGAAGGGGATCTGACAGCAGTGTAAAAGATTATGGGAGGCAGTGATAGAGTGAATGCACTCAGTTTTTTTCACCAGGATTGGGCAACCACGGACTCGAGGGCATCAAGTTAAGGTCAGAGAGGAAAGGGTAAAAGGGAGCCTGAGGGGCAATTTCTTTTACACACAGAGTGGTATGCATATGGGACGAGCTACCAGCAGAAGTGGTTAAGGCGGATACATTCACAAAGTTTGATAAAACATTTGGACAAGCACACAGGTAGGAAAGGATTAGAAGGATACAGGGAAATATTTTGTTCGGAATGGACCAGTTTGGACCGAATGGCCTGTCTCGGTGCTGTAAGACTCTACACCTTCAGTCCCCTACGCCCTCGGATTAATGAGTTCAACACGCGGCGAGATATTGAGCAATTCTTCCACCGCCTTCGCCTCCGTGCCTACTTTCACAACCAAGACTTCCCCCGACCCTCTGACGACCCCTTCTCCCGCCTCCAACGCACCCCATCCACCTGGACACCCCGTGCTGGCCTCTTTCCTGCCCTCGATCTATTTATAGCCAACTGCCACCGCGACATTAACCGACTCAACCTGTCCACCCCTCTCACCCACTCCAACCTCTCACCCTCAGAACGTGCAGCTCTCCACTCCCTCCGCTCCAATCCCAAACTCACCATCAAACCGGCAGACAAGGGAGGCGCGGTGGTAGTTTGGCGCACCGACCTTTATACCGCTGAGGCCAAACACCAGCTCGCAGATGCCTCATTTTATCGCCCCCTTGACCACGACCCCACCTCCCACCACCAAACCATCATCTCCCAGACCATCCAGAACCTCATCACCTCAGGTGATCTCCCATCCACCGCCTCCAACCTCATAGTCCCACAACCCTGCACCGCCCATTTCTACTTCCTGCCCAAAATCCACAAACCTGACTGCCCCGGCCGACCCATTGTCTCAGCCTGCTCCTGCCCCACCGAACTCATCTCCGCGTACCTCGACACGGTTCTGTCCCCTTTAGTCCAAGAACCCCCCACCTACATTCGGGACTCCACCCACGCCCTCCACCTCCTCCAGGATTTTCGCTTCCCCGGTCCCTAACGCCTTATTTTCACGATGGACATCCAGTCCCTGTACACCTCCATCCCCCATCACGAAGGACTCAAAGCCCTCCGCTTCTTCCTTTCCCGCCACACCAACCAGTACCCTTCCACTGACACCCTCCTTCGACTGACCGAACTGGTCCTCACCCTGAATAACTTCTCTTTTCAATCCTCCCACTTCCTCCAAACTAAAGGAGTTGCCATGGGCACCCGCATGGGCCCCAGACATACCTGTCTCTTCGTAGGATATGTGGAACAGTCCATCTTCCGCAACTACACTGGCACCACCCCCCACCTTTTCCTCCGCTACATCGATGACTGTATTGGCGCTGCCTCTGCTCCCATGAGGAGGTTGAACAGTTCACCAACTTTACTAACACCTTCCATCCCGAACTCAAATTCACCTGGACTGCCTCAGACTCCTCCCTCCCCTTCCTAGACCTTTCCATTTCTATCTCGGGCGACCGACTCAACACAGACATCTACTATAAACCGACTGACTCCCACAGCTACCTGGACTACACCTCCTCCCACCCTGCCCCCTGTAAAACTCCATCCCATATTCCCAATTCCTTCATCTCCGCCGCATCTGCTCCCAGGAGGACCAGTTCCAACACCGCACTGCCCAGATGTCCTCCATCTTCAAGGACCGCAGATTGCCCCCAGACGTGATCGACGACGTCCTCCACCGCATCTCCTCCACTTCCCGCTCCTCCGCCCTTGAGCCCCGCTCCTCCACCCGCCACCAAGACAGAACCCCACTGGTTCTCACCTACCACCCCACCAACCTCCGTATACAACGTATCATCCGCCGTCATTTCCGCCACCTCCAAACGGAGCCCACTACCAGGGACATATTTCCCTCCCCTCCCCTCACCTTGACCTCCTTCCACCAATCACATCTCCATCGCCCCTCCCCCAATCCCTCCTCCCTACCTTTTATCTTAGCCTGCTTGGCACACTCTCCTCATTCCTGATGAAGGGCTTATGCCCGAAACGTCGAATTTCCTATTCCTTGGATGTTGCCTAACCTGCTGTGCTTTAACCAGCAACGCATTTTCAGCTGTGATCTCCAGCATCTGCAGACCTCATTTTTTATCTGTAAGACTCTATGAGTCTAACAACCATTGTTCTATTACTGAATGTTATATTCTACTTCCCCAATTCACTGGAGCGAACTTGACACTCTAGCCTCTGGGCTTCCATGATGTTCCACAATGTTCAGCCATTCCATATTGAATGCAGACGCCGTGTAAAATAAAACATATTAATGTCACTATTCCGCCAAAGCTGCTTCAGGGCAAGGTTAGTAATTAGTCCTTCCGACCACACAATAAACAATAGGTGCAAGAGTAGGCCATTCTGCCCTTCGAGCCTGCACCACCATTCAATATTATCATGGCTGATCATCCTTGATCAGTATCACACAGCGCCAAATCCGAAATAATCTACCTCTAGTTTGTTTCACAACATACTCTTCAACCTACCTGATATACACTTATGGAATTTATTTTTCACAACATTAGCAGTCACTTAGTTAACTCAGTTTCGATGCAACTTGACACCATCCATTATTACTGCAGAACCCATAAGTATTTGTTACTCATTCACAGGATGGGGGCTTCATTGGATAACCAGCATTTGCTGGCCATACCAGACGGTAGTTAAGAGTTAACAGCGTTGTTTTGGACCTGGAGTGACGTGCAGGCCAGACCAGGTAAGAAGAGCCAGTTTCCTTCACTAAAGGACATTAGTGAACCAGATGAGTTTTTCCAACAATCAACAATGGATTCCTGATCATCATAAACTCTCGATACCAGATATTTATTGAATTCAAATTCCACAATCAGCCATGGCAGGATTTGAATCCATGTCCCCAGAACATTACATGGGTCTCTAGGTTAAGAGCCGAGCGATAATATCAGTATGTCGTGGCTTCACTTTGCATATAGTTGCATATTTAATTTTCAGAGCATATGATGCAAAACATTTGCGCGACAGTTGTGGTTCAGATATATAATACAACAAGTTTGTTTCTCTTTGCTATTTGTAAGATCCACCCAAACTGATTCTGTGGAATCTGATGGACAGGGCCTGTGTCGTTACTAGTGATAGACTTGGATAAGGCATTCGGGGAGGCTCACCTCGATGCTGAGATGATCTGAAGACATGTCCAGCAATACAGGACAAGCATCAATATCTATTTCGCTCTGTCAGGATAAGTGTCACCGTATATTATCACTGTTCCCTCACACTCTCTGTATATCTGTTGCAGCACCTACCCTCAAACAAGGCTCACGCTCTATCTCCAAATAAGGCTCAAGCACGACCATTCCCGCTGTTGAATTCAGCACATTCCTCCCCCACATTCTCTGTCCTGATGCAATAGCCCCGCACACTAATAGCACTGCATTCATACAACACTATGGACAGACGCCCTCTGGCCACCTCACCATGTCACAACTCACCTGGGAGAAAGTGAGGTTTGCAGATGCTGGAGATCAGAGCTGAAAATGTGTTGCTGGAAAAGCGCAGCAGGTCAGGCAGCATCCAAGGAACAGGAGAGTCGACGTTTCGGGCATAAGCCTCACCTACCCCAGCACTAACAGCAGGGACATCCACTCCCACCCTCACTCATTCTCTCCCTTTCTCCCATTCCAGGAGAAACAGCCTGGAATAGGATAGAAAGGGCCAAGCCGGGTGATGGAGTGCCGGATATCCGTTCCATCATCCCCCTACCATGATATGTGGGGAGGATCCTGGAGAGAGCTGGAGAGGACCAGGAAGCCTTGTGTTGAGATTCTGAAACATCCACGTCCCACCAACCGAGTAAGGAGTAATATTCAATGAAGAACAATTCTCAATTCAAACCTACTGTCAGTTCCAAACTCATCTCTCTCACTAGCAGAAGAACAGATATCCCATTGCACAGAGATGCAGGCATTGAATTACACAGAAGTATTGGTAAATACCCCAATATACTAACTTGCACAATGCATACAAGGAGATAAGCATGCACACACATAGAAGCACACAAAGACATATACCGTCACACACAAATAGACACAAACACAGATAGAAACACACAGGCTGATACACAGACAGACAGACACTGTCACGCAAATACAAAACAATAACAAACACATGGACACACACACATATAAATGCACATTAAGACACAGACAGTAGTGCCATTAAGTCACAAATAAACACTTTTTTTTATTTGTAAGGCGATCAAAGATTCTAGGGAGAGGGTAGGAGACTGATGTTGTGGAACATATTAGAAATGACTGAATGGTATATCAGACTCGATAGGTCTAATTCTGCTCCTTTTTTAATGCTCATGTGGTGTCATGCTCTTCCTGAGACAGCAGCAGCATCATATTTGATTGGAAAGAGTCAGTGGTAATGTGGGAAAAGATTGGAGGGCAGAATGGTTAATGTCGATTCCTAGTTATTGTACCACTATATCCGAAATGGGGCAGTGATTTGACATGAGGTTAACACATTTTTAAAAAAAATGTGTCCCACAGTGGAAGAAGGATGCCCCTTTCCCTTCACTGTTGTGCTGTCAGTGGTGTCCTCATCCTCAGGGAGCAGTGAAGACTCGGTTAATTAAGGTATTTTAGTTTAAGCTTGAGTGATCTTTGCTGGACAGGAGAGTCAATGTTTATTGGGAACAGACAGGAGACAGAATGTACTGCTGCCCCGACTCCATGTGTTGTTCCCTCAATCCATGCTCCCGGCCTTTAAAAGATATACTGCTGTCCCTACCCCGTGGGTTGTTCCCTCAATCCACCTCTTAACGCGATTTTAGGGTAGACGACCATTCCATTCAGCCAGACTGTATCCTTACAATGAGACGGGAGGAGACCATTCTATCCCTACAAAGAATTACACAGGAATATAGGATGAAGTAATTCAGTTCGTTGAGTACATTACACAGCCCAGAACGAGGCCATTCAACCCGCCTGAAGTGCTGCACAGGAACAGGGATGCTGTCACTAACAGGAAATAGTAGAGACATATGATTTTTTAAACAAAACTGTAACTAGTTTTGACTCAGAGATCACTGTAGGGTCATCAATGATCAATAATCTATGTCAAATATCTGGATGAAGGGACTGAATGGATCAAAGCTGAACTACCTTGTGTACTAAAATGATCATTCAATAGATCTTCAAATGGAGGTAGTGAATCTGCATTATGATGTAGACAGGGAAGGTTAGTGAGGATACCCTCAGCAGAAATAATATGATGTGAGTTGTCTATTGCAGTCAGGAATAATTTAAATGGAGGGAGATTGCAGAACTCTGTGATGCAGATGTTTTTCATATTCCTGGTACATGAATCATATGAAGTCTGTCTGCAGATGCAGCAAGCGATTCGGAAGTTAAGTGGAATGATGCTGTTTGTGGCAACGGGTATTGGGTTGAATTAGGAATATTTCACTGTATCTGTACAGGGCATTGCGGAGACCACATCAGATACACTGGGGGCAGTTTTGATCCTCTAAACTAAAAATAAGACGGGATACAATTCTTTTCAAAGATGTTCAAAGATGCTTCCCTTTACTCATTCCTGAAATAAAGGCCTTTTGTTATCGGAATTATCTGTTTGGATCTTAGATGAGAAATCTTATTGAACCACGATTTTCAGAGAAGTCTTTCAGCTGGATACATATTTTCTCTTGGTTAAGAAGACGAAAGCTAGATAATTTTTTTTGAATGAGATGCATTGGTATTAACACAAATATTATGAAGATATCAACCGATTTTTAAAAATTATGCAGATGCATATAAACATCTCATCAAATCATTAAACGGGCACATTATTTTCTTTTGCTAATGAAAGGCACTGTGCACAACAACAGCAATGATGCTGCATACAACATACAGTCTATTATCATCCATTCCAGAGAATGTACATGGAGGTGCACATGGTCCAGTTTGGTTTTCAGTTGACATTCTTGTATTTTTCTACACAGAGACGGAGAAAAATATTACTTGCTTCAGAAGCAGCAGCCAATTGGTCTCTCTCTCTCTCTCTCTCTTACTGTGTTCTGCCTGTAAACAAGGCATGAGAGCAGAAAAATCCTGAGTCATCTTTACCACTCCTAGAGGATTCCTGATGAGGATTCATAGGAATCTTTGTACAGCTCGAAGAAAAGGGAATTCAGCCAAATCCAACTGTTCCAGGAAGGAATCCGCATTCCCACACATTTCTGTGAGCAGAATAAGTTCAAAGTCAGAAAAAAAAACATTTAGGACACTATCATTTTACCATTTGTTCACAGTTCAACTTTATGTGTCCCAGATTTTTCTAGAAAATTACCCAGTCTGATACCGATATCATTGGACACAGCATTCAACTGGTTACATTTAAAATTTGCTTTCACCAATAGAGGAGTGGGAAAAGACATGAGTGACCCTCCAACATTGGTCAGAACACAAACAAGAGATTCTCAAAGGGTTGGTAAGGTGTGAATTCTTTTCCACAGAAGATTGTTATGCCTGGATATTCCCATGTGTTCAAAATTGTCTATGTAAGACATTTGAAAGACAAATGAATGTAGGGAAATGATGCACTGACAGAAAAGTGCTGCTGAGACCTTAATCAGATCAAAGTGCATGGTAGAGCCTCACTCAGAGATGATTCAAAAATGCTGTGCTCTCTCTGATTATAACATGCAATAACAGTACATCCAGGAAAATTGCAGCCGTTTACTTTGAAATTACAGAAAATGAAAACAAAAGGAACAGGAATAGTTAATTCGGCCAGTCAAGCCATTGTATACAATCATGACTGACCTACTGTTAGCATTACCTCCTCCTTAATGGCCAGATATTCGCAATCCTGAACTGTTTGACAGGTCAAAGATTCATGTACCACCTCTTTAAATACTTTCAGTGATGTAGCTCCCCTTACTCACTAGTCCAGATAATTCCTGACATTGATTACCCTCTGTGAGAGGAAAACACTCTCTTCACATACACCTTCACCTATTGATATGAACAAGTGGTGAACACAGGGGCTCAGGAAAGAGTGAATGGCCTTGAGATCAAGGCGGTA
Source organism: Hemiscyllium ocellatum (assembly GCF_020745735.1). NCBI lineage: Eukaryota > Metazoa > Chordata > Chondrichthyes > Orectolobiformes > Hemiscylliidae > Hemiscyllium > Hemiscyllium ocellatum. The sequence goes on along the minus strand of NW_026868163.1, from coordinate 295,596 downwards.
GTTGGCTGAGGATGTTATCGGGACCACCTACTTATTTGAGCTTAATGAGAATCAGGTCTAACCTTCCCCACTGGTTGGGGTCTTTCAGAGCATAAAGGAAGATGTTTGTGGTCGGTGGCCGACAATCCTTTCAGTCCCGGGACATCTCTTCAGGAAATCCTCAAATTAACTTGCTCAGCACAAACATCTTCAACGCCTGTATGCCCCCATTCCCGGTGCTCCCCATCTATCTCAAGATCAGAAGCAGGGTGATCACTGAAGATCACACAATATTCAGAACAATTTGTCCCCCCTCAGCTCCTGAACCGGTCTGTGTCTATATTCAGCAAGACCCAAACAACATTCAGGTTTGTGCTGTTAAAGTGTCGGTAACATTCATGTAACAGCACGGCCAGACACTGCACATTTCCACAGTTAAAAGAGGAGCTCATTCAGCATCTCAAGCTGGTTACATGGATATGTGGAAACCATTCAGCCCATCGAAATGACTGAACAAGAAGAGGGACAGCCCATTTAATCCTCCTGCCTGTTCCACAGGAAGAGGAGGCATCTAGTCAGTACATTGAGCTGTTAAACAGGAACAGGCAGAGTCCAGTAAGACCCCTAAACCTGTTCTATAGAACCAGGAGGAGACCATTCACCCCTCGAGACACTTACACAGGAATAGGAGGGTGTCGCTGATGCTCCATCCTGGAAAACAAATGGAGCAGATACTGCACTCACAGATGGCACACGATGTTCCTCGTGGCTCCATTGCCTGTGGGACACATTATACTGTAACATGTTTTGCTGGCAGTGAGGAAGGAAGCCAAATGTTTTGTGGCAAGCCTCAAGGAGGCATCGTACATCTCCAGGAAGACAGACCCATGTTCTCCGTGGGTGTCAGAAGCTGGTGGGGATAGTTAACTGTTTTAGAGTGGAGGTATTGTGGCTCCTGTCGGGATGGTGGATAACGTGAAGTTCTATGTATGATCACACACCAAATACACTGTATTAATGTTGGAAAAGTTTAGTTCAAGACTGGCCCTCTCTCTCTCAATCGAAATGGGGAGTCGAGTGGAGTGAGAGGGACGTTCTCAGAGTCTTTTAAGCCATCGAGAATCATGTAAACTAAGTAAAGAAAACATGGAACTTATCACCGTATTAGTTCTGTTTGGAATATAATGAGTGACTGTCCATCCACTTAAGGTTCAATGCAATCACCTCTTATTCCTTCAAAGTGCTACAGATTAACCCTCAGACACTCCCGATGGTATAATCATCCCAACAATGAGTCTAGTGAATCTCCATTACACTCTTTCTGCCAAGAGGATTATTCCTTATAAAGGAGAGAAAATCTGTGCACAATACCATAAATACTATCTCAACAACACTCTAGGGTGGATCACACTAATTCTGTTCCCTCACTTAGCTGTCTCAGCTTCTTTCCTGTGGTATAAAAAAGCCATTCCTTCTCACTACACTGCGAATGACATGGCATTTTGAAGTTTCTTACATCTTTGCGTCAGTCATCACCAGAGGTGCCGATGGAGATGTATATCACGTTCAGAGGGAGACTCAATCAGAAAGAATTCACTTGAACCAGGGACTGGTCACCTACCTGAATGGAAATTACTTGCAGGAACAGGGAAATCAGGCAGAGGAAGGGAGCTACCTTTCCTGTTGTTCTGCTCTCATGGGATGTGTGCAGTCGTGGTCAGGCCAGCATATTATGCTGATCTTGAACTGAGTGGCTGATTCAGCTGTTGCACAGGATAATAAAGGGTAAACCACATTGATGTGGGTTTGCTGTCACACAGAGACATGAACATGGAAGAATAACCCATTGTCTTCTCTACAGGACATGAGGCAAACAGATAGGCTTCTGTTTAAAACAAGTGGTGATGATTTCATTTGCATTCCATCAACTTCCTTCATGAGACACAAAAAGATTATTATTGTGTGCCGCTTGATGATGAGTCAATGACTTGACCACCATGCACTGTCTGTCCATCTGACAGATTCTGTGGAGAGGACAAATTACCCATCTCAAGTGCAAATATGTTGTGACGTAAGCATAGTTAGAAGGGACTCGAAACGGTTAAATCTGGATTTACTAAAGGCACAAATGATGGATTATTCAGCAGTTGTATTGAGGCTGAGAATGTGACTGAAATATCCTGATAGTGGTCCTGGGTAGGATTGGTGAGTGGGGAGAATATGTAGAAATGTGAATATGAATGGAGAAAAAAGATAATGGCGTTTCAGAACAGTCTGGTTTCTCCTCGCGTATTGTTGAGTAAGTTGTGGATAGTAATTTGCTAGTTTTAATCAGTAAGGAATAATTTTTTTGACTGGGTCTGAAAATGATGACTTCCAAATTTTAAAATTTGAATATGAACAGCAATTCAGTTCAACTCAGTTTAATGGTCAGATGGAATGACTTACCAGGAACACCAAGTATAGCGAGGATCGGATAGTAACCTCCTTGAATAATCCAAAGGATATCTTCGATCCGTGATGCTAATGATATCCAAGGCTGAGAAAGGTAGGAAAGACCCAAGTATAAACTCCTGTCTGTTGCAATATTCCAGTCAAAGATTCTCACATTTTGATCCATTTTTTCAACGTCCCAGTCTAATGTTCTCAGATTCTGATCTCTCCTCCTCCGTCTCTCGAGCTACTGATCCCTGTTAGTCCAGTCGATGATGCTCCCGCCCATACTGGGATAACACATTGAACCGAGTCCTTAATTAATAGAAGAGGCAAACCCTCTAGTGACACATCTCGGATCCACGGAGACTGACATCAATCACAGTCACTGAACAAATAGCTCCAGCCAACGCCTTTCAATTCAATATTGTTTTATTCAAATTCAAAACAATGATTCAAATTGTCATTTTCTGGATGGGCTATGTGAGGGTGACTGATGGAACAAATCTTGAGGCTGGTAGATCAAATGAGTGTAATCATTCAATCTGTCTTTGATGCAGGAGTAATGCTATAAGTTCATCAGAACGTGAACATGCATCTCTGATTATACATCCTGGAGCTATTGATCAAACATCATAATTTCAATTAAACATTGAGACAATTTTTATAGTTTATGATCTGAAGGGAATGTGTGTCTGAAAACGTGGGGTTGTAACAGACAAATGGCATGGTTATGTTAACAGAGAATTGAACGTGACAAATGCAATTCAGATTGTTATTCCAGGTTCAGAGAGAGTCAGATGAGGCCTGTGCTATTGATGTGATCGATGTTAGTGAACTGTGATGAAATGTCATTTACTGGACTTCAGTTAGAGTGTGGCTATGGCATTGTGGAGAAGACAGAAAACAGAGAGAATTGGGGGACATGGCAGTTCAGACAGGAGGGAGGGGCAATAATATTCCTCAATCATCAGTGTTGGAATATTACTCTTTATAGCTCATATGAAGAAAAGATTCAAGGATACATCTAAAGTGAGGAATGAGGAGTACAATTTGTTTATTGAACACAAAATACGAGGACAAAATTATTTTCTGTCCGTACTAAACTATGGGAAGTACAAAAAAAAAGATACACTCATGATATTGAGCTATATAAGTTGAAATGTGTATTTCAAAAGCACGGAAGTGCTCTGCAGTCTATATCAATCATTATTTGGCCCACAGCTGAGATGCTGATTTCCCCTATGTCAGTGATCCACCTCATTGAAATTGTCTGGCACATTATCTCAGTACTGAGGGGGTTCTCAGTTCCTGCTGTTGTTCACCCAGTCTATTTAAATTAAATCACCTTCTCACTGTAGAAAAAAAGCACTTGGCCTTTTGGACTCTGTTTAACTGTCAGCAACTCAGCTCTGTGATATTGTTGGCGATAAATGATCTGGGACCACAGCCAGTATCCGCGCAGTGCTTAAACCGTATAGCAATAGATAAAAGCCTTGCAGTCCGTGAGAATTTCTAAATAAAACTTCCATTTTCTGTTTGTTCCTGTCTATCTACCTTCTGATCTATCTTACTCACCCGCGTTTAACATCCCTCCAATCACACCCTGTTTCCAAATTGTTCAGTTGTATAGCTTGATGTTGTGGCCATTTTGGAGAAATGGATAGAGCGGGGACAGGACTGATCGTTGGAGGCTCCAGGGTTTAGATGCTTCATTCAGAACAAGGAAGGTACTAAAAGTGGGGCAGGGGTGGGGTTTGGGGTGGGGGAGGGTGGGGTGGCATTGAAAATCAAAGACACCATTATGTTGGTAGAAAGGATGCTTGATAAGGACTCGTGTACTGAGGTAGCATGGGAAGAGATTAGAAACAAAAACGGAGAGGTCACCCTGTTGACAGGTCTCTATTGCCCTCTGAAAAGTTCCAGAGATGTAGAGGAAAGGATTACAAAGATGATAGTGGATAGGAGCGAAAGTAACAGATTAGTTGTTATGGAAGAATTTATCTTTCCATATATTGACTGGAAACGCTACAGTTCAATAACTTTGTACAGGTCAGTTTTTGTCCAATGTGTGCAGAGTGGTATCCTGACACCGGATGGATATAGGCCAACAAATTCCGTTATCACGTTTTACATTAAAAAGTTGATTCTGATACGAAAATCGTAATATTATTATTATTTCTACTGTTAATATTTTTCCTATCGAATTAGACAAGACATGCCAGGCATCCCTTTAAGGTTTTATAATTGAAATCTGGGTCCATGATTATTTACCAAATATTTAACTCGAACTTATTACTATTTTAAATAGTTTCAAAGGCGCAGCTCCCTTCTGAAAGATAACCTGAGTAGCTGGTTTTGTGGATGAAAAGAATACTGACTGAAATCAGAATAAGTTACCTTTTCTCGTGATTCTTCAAAGTTTTTATGCTATAATTTCATTATTTCATCTGTGTTCTGTTACAAATCATCATTTTTTCAATACAAGAACTTTCTTTATCACTAGGTTGACATGTTTCAGAATCTTGCGAATCAGATTATCCTTTCCTTTGCCTTGGAAATATTTCCTTCTCAAAGGTACTTCTTTCACTAATGCTGAAGCAATTAATTTAATTTCTGGCTATTTTGTGGCTCTTCAGAAACAGACGTTTACATTTCCGCCACTCCATGTCCCTAAAAAAAGGCAGCTCCAACTCTCACTATGATCTGCCAGAACTGTATATAAACAAAGAGTGTCACTCTAGTTAGATACATGCGACAATGAATCCTATCAAACCCAAATGAAACCAAATCTTATGATCGAGAGAGAGAAATTGTCACAAGATCAATACACCCAGATGAAACCTCTGCAGCCTGTCACATCCGGCCAAAAATCGTGAAAGACGGTGAAGCAACTAACTGGTGGAGTGGGCTCCACAATTATTCCCATTCTATCAATGCATCAGCTCTGCACATCAGTGTAAAAAACAAGGAGATAGTATCTGTACTATCCTAGCCAGCGGTGTTGAGTGGATGATTCAACTCACTGTCATCATGATGCCCACAGAATCACAAATGCCAGTCTGCAACTAATTTGATTCGCTGCACGTGACATGAAGAAACAGCTGAACACAGCAGATACGACAAAGGCAATGGGCTCTGACCCCATTCCTGCATTAGGACTGAAGACTTGTGCTGCACAACAAGCCGTGTCCCTGGGGAAGCTGTTTTCTTCTATCTCTAACTCTGACACCACCCTGGCAATGTGGAAAATGACTCAGCTATGTCCATTTTATAACAGGGGAATAATTATAATCTGACCAATTACAACCCCCTCAGTCTCATCACGATAGACAAATTGGGAGTTCTTTTTGACAGCTGTCAAGCGGCACAGACATAACGTGCGCAGTGTGGTTTCCAATAGGTTCCCATGTGGAGATGATGCTGCTGTGGAAATGTCACTGGATTAATAATCCAGACCAGACTAATGCTCTGGCAGCTGGTGGAAGTTAAAAACAATTAATAAAATATCGAGATCTCAAATCTGGTGTCAGTAACAGTGACCTTGAAGTCAATGTAGTTTGTAAACAACAATTTGCTTTTTCAATGTACTTTCAGGAAGTGAATCTCCTGTGTTTCCTGGTCTACCTCAACGTGACACCGGACACAGAGAGATGTGATCAAATCTACAATGGTCTCTGAAAAGGCCAAGCAAGACACTCTATTGTATCAAACCTCTCCGAGGTCTTAAAATATAAAACCAGACAGAACACCCAGCCCCAGCCTCAATATGGATAAGGGAACGGGAAGCACAGTCCTGTTGACCCTGCAGAGACCTCCTTCCTAACATATGTGAACTTGTGACAACATTTACAGAGCATTCCCACAGACAGCACAGAAACGTCGGGAATGGAATAGGCCATACAGCACATTGAGCCTGCCCCATTTTAGGTAATGTCTGAACATCTCCTCAATGCACTTTCCCCACACACTGTACACACTCCATAATGTGATTAACCTTGTGAAGCTATAAAATAGGAACTGCGGTAGTCCCTTTGGTCTGTCGAGTTTGCTATCTAATTCAATATAATGATGGCTGACCCTTTATTTCTACACCGTACTCCTACTCTGTCTCCCATCCTTTCGGTGTCTGGACATCCTTATTAGTCTTTAGTGCCTTGTCTTCCACAGCCTAATGTGAGAGAAAATTCCGAAGTTCACCAGTCTCTGAGTGCAGACAATTATTCTTATAAAAATGCAATATGACCTGTCTGCACCTAATACTGTGGCCCCTTGTTTTAGACGTCCCAGCCAGGGGGTATTATCATCACTGTGTCCAATCTATCTAACCCTGTCAGAGTTTTATATATTCCTCTGAGATCTCCACTCATTTTCCTAAACTCCATGGAATACTGGCTCAGTCGCCCCAAGCTCTGCTCACACAAAAAGCCTGTCAACCCAGAGATCAGTCTGGTCATCCTTCGCTGCACTCCCTCAATTTAAGGTTTGTACTTTATTAGGTACGGAGACCAAAACTGCACACAATACTGCACAATATTCGAGTAAAAGTCTCACCAAAAGCCTGAACAGCTGTACTGAGACACCCTTACTCCTGGACTCAAGTCCCCCTGAAATGAGGGTCAACACCCCATTTATCTTCCTGACTGCTTTCTGCTCCTGCAATATTGCTTTCAGTGACTGGTGTACAGGGAGATCCCAGATCCTTTTCAAAGTTACAGCTCCCCACTCGGTGAGTCTGCGTAAACTGGTCTGTGTGCCAATGTATTCCCAGTGTTCGCTTCTGTCTTCAGAACTCTCTGCCCTGCAAGGAACTCAGAGGTCTGTCCAAACAATAACAAAAGAAAACTGCAATTCCCTTTATAGAACGACATTTCTCAACCACTCCCTTTTCAAATAGTTGGCTGGCATTGTAGTTTCCCAACAAAGAAGACAACACCACACTGCTCTTCATCTGTCACATGTTTACTCATTAACTCCATTTGTTTCAATCTCCTTGAAGTTTTTTCACATCCTCCTCACTTTCCAACATCCTAGTTCCGTTAGCAGACTTGGAAACTTTGCATTTGATTCCCTCAACGAGATGTTTGAGATGTATTGTGAATATCTGGCGACTCAGCACCAATCATTGAGATGCCTCATGAGCCTTCCAAACTGAAAAACATCCATTTGTTCCTACTCATTGTTTCCTGTCAACACTCCCATTTTAAAACCATGTTCATGCATTTCCCCCTAACCCATGTGCTTTTACTTCGCACACGAGGATTGGGACTCTATTAAATGTCTTGCTGAAAATCCAAGTTTAGTGCCTCTATTGTTTTTTTTCCCCCTGTAATTAATCTACCAGTCAGTTTCTGAAATATGTTTCCCATTTCATCAATGTGTGTTATTCTTTTCTATGCCCATTATTTTCAGTTCCAGTAATTTCATCAAATTAGTTGATCTACTAATTTCATTCAATGTCATTTTCTCATCAGACTCAGGTTTTCTCCTATTGATGGGAAGGCTTTATTTATGTAATTTACTGTGAAGACAGAAGTAAAGTAGTTGTGTCATGTTTCTCTGTTCTCCATTCTCCATTTCCTGTTTTCAGACTGTGAGGAAGCTGAAACTTTGACTAAAAAGAACAGCTGTTGTCTATTCACCCTGCCCATGTCGCTTGTAATATTAAACCTGAATTACTTACCCACTCAACTTCCTGGCTCCAAAATAAATAACTCAAGCTTATCCAGCCTCTTTCCACAACTCATAAGCTCCATCCCAGGGAACATCCTGGTGAATAGCCTCTGCTCCTCATCCAGTGCAATCACATCCTTCCTGTAATGTGACTCCCAGAACTGCACACAATATTTCATTTGGCCTAACCATATAAAATTCGTATAATCTTGGGTCAATGAATAAAGGCTTTATCTACAGCCATGCTGAACACATCAATTATCATATCCAGTCACATTCAGAAATGTGTGGAGAAGCACTCTCTGAGCTTCCTTGTGTGGTGCTATTCTTTGCGTATTCCTTGTCTGGTTCCTTCTTCCAAAGTGTATCACCTCATATTTATCAGGGTTACATTCCATCTGCCATTGATCTGACCATCTGATCATTCCATCTGTATCTTCCTGTAACATAAGACCTTCCTCCTCACTGCCAACCACCCGGCCAATCTTTGTGTCAAACACAATCTTACTTATCACATTCCCTCTACCCAATTCACATTCACATCAATTATGAATATCACAAATAATAAGGGAAACAGCACTGATCTCTGCGGTACACCAGGGGAACTTGGGCTCCCGTCACAAAAACAACATTCTACCATGAAGTTGAGTTTGGATACAACTTGATAAGTCACTAATAGGCCCTATATGTTCTCTGGTTGTTCTGTTCCACTTGATATACGTGAAGAATATCTGGGGATTCTCCTTAATCTTGCCCTGCCAGCAGGCTTCCATGCACCTCTGTTAGTCAGTCCCCTCCGAGGGAAGAATTTCCTCCTTATTACGGTCTTAAATGTAATATCCCTTATCCTGTCATTATTTGCCTTAAATATCGAGTAGACAGCTAGAGAAACATCTTATTCATTTCCACCTCATCACATGTATCATAGATTGTTGAAATTTCACTGCGATCACCTCTTATGCTTTGAAACTGGAGAGTTCACAAGAAAAATCTCTCCATCAGAAAATCTTGTCATCAGAGGAATTAATCTGGAGAATGTCCATTGGACGTCCTCTATGATCAGTGTACTCTTTCTAGATTAGGTCACCAACACTGCACTCAATACCTCAGGTACACTCTCACCAACACTCTATGGAACGGCTTTATGATGTCTTTGCCTCTATATTCTGATTCGCTTAAACAATATCCAACCTAACTTTAACTTTCCAATTACACGTATTCCTCCAATTACCATACAAACTAATTGCATTTACGAACTCACTGCGTGAGTTATAGAGTCATAGAGATATACAGTATGGAAAATTACCTTTTAGTCCAATCTGTCCATATCTAGCAGTCTAGTCCCACCTGCCCGCACCAGGTCTATATCCCCCCAAACCTTTCCTATTCGTATAACCATCCAAATGCCTTTTAAATGCAGCAATTGTACCAGCCTCCACCACATTCTCTGGCAGCTCATTTCATACTCGCACCACTGTCTGAGTGAAACTGTTGCCCCTTAGGTATCTTTTACATTTAGATCAGATTGCTCACAGTGTGGAAACAAATCCACACCGATCTGCTGAAGCGCAACCCACCCAGACCCATTCCCCTTCACCAAACTCTGTGGGCAATTTAGCATAGCCAATTTACCTAACCTGCACACATTTGGATTGTGGGAGGAAACCCACGACGACACGGGGAAAATGTGCAAACTCTACACAGAGAGTCGACCGTGGCGGGAATTGTGAGGCAGCAGTGCTAACCACTGTGCCATCGTGCCGCACAACATCTTTCTCCTCTCACCCTAAACCCTTTAGTACTGGACTCCCCGAACCCAGGGAAAAACACTTTGTCTATTTACCCTGTCCATGCCCCTCATAATTTTGTTCATCTCTATAAGGTCACCCCTCAGCCTCCGATGATCAAGGGAAACCAGTCACAGCCTAGACAGCCTCTTCCTATCGCTCAAATCCTCCCACCCTAGCAACATTCTTGTAAATCTTTCCTGAACCCTTTCAAGTTTCACGACATATTTCCGAATGGAAGGAGACCAGAATTGCACGCAATATTCCAACAGTGGCCTAACCAGTGCCCCGTACAGCCGCAACATGACCTCACAACTCCAATGCACAATATTCTGATCACTAAAGGAAAGCATACCAAACTTCTTCACTATCCTATCTACCTGCGACTCCACTTTCAAGGAGCTATGAACCTGCACTCCAAGGTCTCTTTGTTCAGCAACATTCCCATGGATCTTATCATTAAATGGTATAAATCCTGCTAAAATTTGTTATCTCAAAATGCATCTCGCATTTATCTGAATTAAAATCCATCTGCCACTTCTCAGCCCATTGGCCCATCTGGTCTAGATCCTGTTGTAATCTGAGGTAACCCTCTTCGGTGTCCACTACACCTCCAATTTTGGTATCACCTGCAAACTTACTAACTGGACCTCTTACACTCGCTTGCAAATCATTTATGTAAATGACAAAAAAGGGATCCAACACTGATCCTTGTGGTACTTCACTTGTCACAGGACTCCAGTCTTAAAAGCAACCCTCCACCTCCACCCTCTGTATTCAAACTTTGAGCCAGTTCTGTATCCAATTGGCTATTTGTCCCTGTATTCCGTGAGACCTAAACTTGCTCACCAGTCTCCCATGGAGGATCTTGTCGAACGCGTTACTGAAGTCCACATCAATCACATAGACTGCTCTTCCCTCATCAATCCTCTTCGTTACTTCTTTAAAAAAACTCAATCAAGATTGTGAGATATGATTTCCCACGCACAAAGCCATATTGACTATGCCTAATCAGTCTTTGTCTTTCCAAATACTTTTACGTTCTGTCCTTCAGGATTCTCTCCAACAACTTGCCAACCACCGACGTCAGATTCACTGGCCTATAATTCCCTGGCTTGTCCGTACCACCTTCTTAAACAGTGGCACCACGTTTGCCAAACTCCAGTCTTCTGGCACCTGTCCTGTGACTATCAACGGTACAAATATCTCAGCAAGAAGCCCAGCAATCACTTCTCTAGCTAACCACAGAGTTCTAGGGTGCACCTGTTCAGTTTCTTGGGATTTATCCACCTTTACCCGTTTCAAGACATCCAGCACTTGCTCCTCTGTAATATGGACATTTTTCAACGTGTAACCATCTAAATCATAATATTCTATATCGTCCATATTCGTTTCCACAGTAAATACTGATGCGAAATACTCGTTTAGTATCTCCCCAGTTTCTGCGGCTCCACACAAAGGCCGCCTTGTTGATCTTTGAGGGGCCATATTCTCTCCCTAGTTATGACTTTGTCATTAATGTATTTGTAAAAACCCTTTGGATTCTCCTTAATTCTACTTGTTAAAGCTATCTCATGTCCCCTTTTTGCCCTCTTGGTTTCCCTCTTAAGTATACTCCTACTGCCTTTATACTCTTCTAAGGATTGGCTCGATCTATCCTGTCTATACCTGACATATGCTTCCTTCTTATTCTTAACCAAACGCTTTAGTAATCCAGCATTCCCTATACCTACCAGCCTTTCCTTTCATCCTAACTGGAATATACTTTCTCAGGATTCTTGTTATCTCATTTCTGAAGACTCCCCATTTTCCAGCCGTCCGTTTACCTGTGAATATCTGCCCCCAATCAGGTTTTGAAAGTTCTTGCCTAATACCGTCAAAATTGGCCTTTCTCCAATTTGGAACTTCAACTTTTAGATCTGGCCTATTCTTTTCCATAATTATTTTAAATCTAACAGAATTATGGTAGCTGGCTCCAAAGTGCACCTCCACTGACACCTCAGTCACCTGCCCTGCCTTATTTCCATCGGGCGGGTCACGTTTTGCACCTTCTCTAGTACATTCATCCACATAATGAATCAGAAAATTTTCCTGTGCACACTTAACAAATTGCTCTCCATCTAGACCCTTAACGCTATGGCAGGCCCAGTCTATGTTTGGAAAGGTAAAGTCTCCTACCATACTCATCCTACTTTCTGATAGATAACGGAGATCAACTTACAAGTTTGTTTCTCAATTTCCCTCTGACTATTAGGAGGTTTATAATACAATCCCAATAAGGTGATTATCCCGTTCTTATTTCTCAGTTCTACCCAAATAACTTCCCTGGATGTATTTCCAGGAATATTCTCCCTCAGTACAACTGTAATGCTATCCCTGATCAAAAATGCCACTCCCCCTCCTCTCCTGCCTCCCTTTCTATCTTTCCTATAGCATTTGTATCCTGGAACATTTAGCTGCCAGTCCTGCCCATCCCTGAGCCATGTTTCTGAGATTGCTATGATATCCCAGTCCCATGTTCCTAACCATGCCCTGAGTTCATCTGCTTTCCCTGTTAGGTCCTTGCATTGAAATAATACAGTTTACTTTATTAGTCCTACCTTGTCCCTGCCTGCCCTGACTGTTCGACTCTTTTCTGTTCTCAGTTGTACCAATCTCAGATTGATCTATTTCCTCACTATCTCCCTGGCCCCCTCCCCCTTTACTAGATTAAACCATCCCGAGCAGCTCTAGCAAATCTCCCTGCCAGTATATTCGTCCCCTTCCAATTTAGGTGCAATCCGTCCTTCTGGCATAGGTCCCTTCCACCCCAAAATAGATTCCAATGATCCAAATATGTGAATCCTTCCCTCATGCACCAGCTCCACAGCCATGCATTCATCTGCTCTATACTCCTATGCCTGCTCTCACTAGCTTGTAGCGCCAGGAGTAATACAGATATTACTACTCTCGAGAACCTCCTGTTTAAATTTCTGCCTCACACCCTGCAATCTCCTTCCAGAATCTCAAACTTTTTCCTTCTTATGTCGTTGGTTCCAATGTGGACAATGACCTCTGAACGGCCCCTCTCCCCCGTGAGAATTTCTGCACCCTTTCTGAGACATCCTTGATCCTGGCACCAGGGAAGCAACAAACCATTCTGCTTTTTCTCTGCTGGTCACAGAAACATCTGTCTGCACCTCAGGCTAGGGAGACCCCGACCGCAATTGACGTCGTGGAATCTGACGTACTCCTTGTTGCATTAGACACAGTCCCAATACCAGAAACTTGCCTGTCGTGCTACATTCCCCTGTGAATCCACTCCCTCACCCCGACATTTCCCAAAACAGCATATTTATTTGAAATGTGCAGCAGCCCCAGAAGACTGCTGCACTAGCTGCTTACCTCTCTCACGTTTCTTGGAGTTAACCCATCTCTGTGACTGCATCTGAGACATTCTCTCCTTCCTATAACTGCCATCCATCACACACTGTTGCTGCTATAAATTCTTCATTGTCACTAACTGTCTCTCCAACCGATCCATTTATTGCAGATATAATCCGCAGTAACCCTTAAATCCTCTTTAAACTCCCACATCTGACAGGAAGCGCATATGATTCTACTAAGGCCATTTGTGCTCTTTCACAACCTACAGACCCAGAAAAACAAAACTGTCTTAATCCTCTACAAAACACTGCCCCAGGTTAAATTAATATTTATGATTTATATTTTAAGATTAATCAAGAGATATATCTCAGAATACATATAATTAAGGAAGAACCCACTCTACTGAATTCTGCAGATTTTCTGTAGGACACGTTTAAAACAATTCACTTATCTGGCTGGGGACATTGCCCAAACACTTCCTCCAAACCAGTTGTAAATTTCACTGTTTGTTAATTTTACTAGACACACTCCAATATCGAGCGATACATGAATTCAATCTGTTTTGTCAGTAACTGCGCAGGTACACTGTCCTGTCAGTTTCTCCCCCTCACCATGTGCTTCCTTTGTCTGTTCCTTTCCCTCTTAAAACCACTGTTGCTTTGATTTTTTTTCCCCAAAGTTCCAAAATAATGCAACAGCATACAAAACAGTAATTGCTGCTCCTGGAATTCGAGGAAATCACCTTCAACACCTAAAATGCCTCAAAAAAGGAGCAGCTGTTAGAGCCAAAAATTTTTCCCGCCCAGACTTTTGAAAATCCAAATAAAGTACTTCCACTGGTTGTCCGTGGTCTATGCTGCAAGAAATAACTCCGAATTCCGAAGTTTGTCAGGCATGATTTCTCTGTCACAAATGCATTGTGATTCGTGCAATTTCGCTGTTCATTTCTAAGTTCCCAATATCATTTCTTATATAATGGAATCTAAATGTTTCCCTACATATGTCAAATTAATGGGTCTGCAGTCCTCCATATTCTCTCTTCCTCCCTGTGTACATAGATGGATCATATTTACTACCTTTCAGTTATCTACAAGGGCTTATGGTATTTGCAGGATCTATAGTACAATAAAACACAATCACTGACAGTTCAATTAATATGCTGTTTTATTTCTGACATTTTTATATGAGGTATATCTGGCCCATCAAACTTAACAATGATCAATCTAGCGCCCTTTTCAAGTACTACCTTGTTACTGATATGAATTGATTTCATGTCTTTAGTTCCACAAGTCCCAGGTGATTACTTGCTTCACACGGAGATTTCCTGGCGCTTTCTCCATGAAGACAGATGCAAAATAGCTGTTTAGTTTCTCTGCCATTTCCTTGTTCCCCACAATAACTTCTCCTATACCTCACAAATTTCCACCTTGGCCTTACTTTCGTTTTCTTTGGTACATGGATCATAGATTTGAGCAGTGTTTGTGTTTCCTGCTTGTTTGTATTCATGTTCTTTTTGATTTCCTAACACTTTCTTTGTCCTTAATTTCAGAAAAGTAAATCTCTCAGAATGTTTAGATTTGCACAAAATCTGGAATTCTTCTGAAGCTGCTTCATTAGATTTAATGCAATCATTAATTTCTTACGTAAACCTTCAATGAGTCCGCTTCCCTTTCTTTGATGTTTGTAACTTAGTGATATATACATATTTTTCAGACTTTACACTGTTTGTCTCACACTAAATGTCATTTGTATTTTTCCAATTTACTTGGCCCTCTAGCCTTCGGGTTTCCATGATATTTGAGTGTAATGTTCAAACATTCTATATTGCCGTGTAAAATGCAGCATATTAATGCCACCATTGCCCAATAGCTTCCTCAGAGCACGGTAGGTAATTAGTCCTTCTGACCACGCGACACCACGCCTGAAATAACCTGCTCTCTACTTTGGTTCACAACATACTCTTCAGCCTGCCTCATATACACTTATGAAATGTATTTTTCACAGCATTAGTAATCATTTAGTTAACGCAGTTTCGATGCAATTTTAGATCATCCATTATTACTGCACATCCACGATATTTGCATATCTTATTTTCAGAGAATCGGATGATCAACAGTTTTGGTTTAGATATGTAAGGCACCAAGGTTTGTTCCTACTTGTTGTTTTCAAGATCCATACAAACATATTCAGAAGAAGCTGAGGGATGTGCTCTGTGATGTTATTAATGATAGACGTGGAGAAGACATGGGGAAGGCCCACCCAGATAGTGAGATGATCTGTAGAAATGCCCATCAATTCAGGACAACATCAATAACCTTCCCCGCTCTGCCAAGACAAATGTCTCCCTATTCTCTCTACTTCCTCACACTCTCAGTATATCTGTTACAGCACCTACCCCCGAACAAGGCTCTTGCTCCACCAGTCAAACTGTTGCATGCAACTCTCTCTTTCCTTCACTCTCTCTATCATTGAATGCAAATCGAGATTGAATTTATTGTTTTGCCAACGTTGAACCAGTGAGATAATTTGATGCTGGGGATATAAAGATGCACACATTTTCAAAATTTGGAAGAGAGCAGATGCCATCGAGACGGAAGAAGCCTGGGGATCAACCATCTTGCTCCGCAAGAAGTTAGGAAATACTCACTACCATAGATATTTTTTCATATGAAACATATTCACAGTAAACAAAAATACGACGACACAGGGAATTCAGCAGACGGTAGAGTAACATCACAGAGGACGGCAGTGGCTGTGTGGTTTTGAAATCAAGTTGATGTAATCTTCATGAGTGTCTAATTGAAACAGCATATTGTTATACAGTTGGGGGCAGTTGTGTGGTGATGGGGAGGGGGGTGTTGGTTAAAGTTGTAAATAGTTGTGGCATAATGTTCACTTTTAAGTTAAATAAATTGGCGTTATTTTCTTTAACTACTGGAATTTGGGAGTTCTCTGTTATTCAATTCTAACAGATTTCTAGGGGAGTTGAACTTTCCTGGGTGTTTGCTTTAATTAATAGAGCTGTTCACTATCATGTCGCAACATTTGTAAAGACCAATAGAGAGCAAAAAAATAAGAAACAGGAGTGAGGAGTTAGAAGATTAAATATAAAGAAAGACTGTAAGAGCTTCTTTCGATATGGAAAGGGCAAATGAGAGGCAAAAATGGGCATCTGATTGCTAGAAATTGACACAGGAGAGATAGTAATGTGGAACAAGGAAATGGCTGAGGAGATGAAAAATTACTTCGTGTCAGTCTTCAGGGTTGAAAACATGAGTAATATCCCAAAAATTGAAAAGACTTAGTGGACATACTTGAGTAAGGTGGCCATCACCTAGAAAAAGGTGATGTAAAAACGGAATGGTCTGAAGGTAAGATAAATCAACTGGACCAGATGGACTCCACTCCAAATTTCTAAGGCAGATAGCTGATGAGACAGGGGAGGCGTTGGTGGTGAACTTTCAGGAATCTCTCGAATCAGGGAGATTCCCAGTGGACTGGAAAATTGCTAACGTGATACCCCTGTTTAAAAAGGGAGTAAAGCAAAAAACGGAAAATCTCAGATTGTCTAATCTAAACTTGGCTCTGGGTAAGATCCTGGAATCCATTGTGAAGGATGAGATTCCTGAATAGTTGGATGTAGATGGAAAAGTAGGACAAAGTTAGCATGGTTTCATCGAGGGGAGGTCATGCCTGGAAAATCTGCTAGAAAACCTTGAGGACGTAATGAGCAGCTTAGAACAAGGAGAGCCAATGGATGTCATCCACCTGGACTTCCAGAAGGTCTTTGACAATGGCTACTGATTAAGGCAAGGGCCCATTGTATTAGACGTAATATGATAGCATGGATAGACATTTGGCTGTCTGGCAGGAAGCAGAGAGCGTCGATAAAAGTGTCCTTCTCAGGATGACAGCAAGTGACAAGTGGTATTCCATAAGGTTCAGTGTCGGGACCACAACATTTCACTTTATGCATTCACGATCCAGATGAAGGAACTGAAGGCATTGTGGTTAAGTTTGAAGGTGATGCAAAGATAGGTATAGGGACAGGTAACGTCGAAGAGGCATGGAGGCTCAAGAAGGATGTAGATAGGTTTGGATAATGGGCCAAGAAGTGGTAGATGGAGTACAAACTGGGAAATTGTGGGAACATGCACTTTGGTAGGAAGAATAAAAACATGGTCTACCAAGAAAATTCAGATGTCTGAAGTACAAAGAGACTTAGGAATCCAACTCCAGAGGTCTCTCAATGTGCATTTGCAGGTTAATTCAGTAGTTAGGAAGGCAAATGCAGTGTTGGAATTTATTTTGAAAGGATTTGAATGTAAAAACAGGGATGTACTTCTAAGGCTCTATCAAGATCTGTTCAGACCACATGTGGAGTATTATACGCTATTTTGAGCCCCATGTCTCAGGAAGGATGTGCTGACCTTGGCATTGGTTCACAGCAGGTTCCCGAGCATGGTCCCAGCAATGAAAAGCTTAACATATGAGAAGGTTTGAAGACTTTGGATCTGTTCTTGATGGAGTTCAGAAGGATGTGGGTGGATCTAATTGAAACATACAGAATAGTGAATGGCATGCACTGTGTGGATGTTGAGAAGGCTTTCAGTGCTAGGAGACTCTAGGACCCAAGGATACAACCTTAGAGCTAAGGGAAATCCATTTAGTAAGGAGGTAAGGGGAAATGTCTTCAGCCAGAGAGTGGACACCCTATGGAATTCATTTTCACAGAAGGCAGTGGAGGTCAGGTCATTGTGTATATTTTAGATAGAAATAGTTTGCTTCTGGAGTATCAAAGGGATCAAGGGTTACAGGGAGAAAGCAGGAGAATGGGGTTGAGAATCTTGTCAGCATAATTGGATGGCAGATCAGACTCGATGGGCTCAATGGTCTCATTTCTGTTCCTATGTTCGATGATCTTATGGTCGTAAGCTGCAGTCCGATGCTCCCGTTCTCTTACTTTGTCCCTCCAGACAGCAAAGTGTGAGATTAAAAAATTCCTGAGTCATCTTTAACAAATGTAAAGGATTCCTATTGATGATTCATGGGAATCGCTCCACTGCTTGAAGGAAAGGAAATTCTGCCAAATCGAACTGTTCCGGGAAGAAGTTTCATACCAGCAGCTTGTTTGAGTAGAATCACGTCGGAGACAGAATAGCAATTGGGAGACGTTATCTCTTTTCCATTTGATATGAGTAAAAATACTATGAAACTCTGAAAACCATTCGTTATTCTTTATCGTCTTCAGACATGTGCGTTGGTGTATGTCTCTGTATGTGTGTGACTCTGTGTCTCACATTTTTCGAGTAAATGGCCGAGGTTACACTTCACATTTGTTGTAACCAGTGGAGAAGTGGGGCTGGAAAATGAAAAGTGACCCTCCAACATTGGTCGGAACAGAAATGAGCAATTCTCACGGGGCTGTTCAAATGGGAATTCTCTTCCCAATAAGTTTATTCCCAAGATGCAGCTCAGCACCACTACTTCCAGCGTAATTAAACATGGCCCATACATGTTGGCCTATCAACAACATCCACATTCAATGAATAAATAAAAAATGATGAACTGCAGCAGAATTAATTGGATGGGAACAAAACTGTTAGACAAATGCCTGGTGCCTTGCAGAACTGTGCTGCCTGTGTAGTTTAACTTTGTGCAGTTCCCTAGCATTGTGACTGGGTGCTTGCATTTATTCAAAATTGGGTTTGTTCAACATTTAACAGACATGGAGGAAAATTGTGGACAGACACAAAAGTGCTGCGGAGACCACATTCAGATCTTCCTGTCTGGTCGAGCAATGACAAAGTGTCTAATGAACCACTCCTGCTCCTCAGTCCGATGTTCGTAGGTTCTATTTAGTCCTTAAAACCACCTGAGCAGGAGCAGATAGTGACCACTTGCTCCAAATACCTGGTCCGCAATGTTACAAGATGTGATTCAGTCCCTCAACACTGTGTGATTTGATGTGGATTGAAACATGTGATGGGAAATCCAGACCGGATACCGAAGTGACCTCTCACCTCTTTACAGAGTGTCTCCTCGCTGAGCTGGTGTTTCATTTGTTGGTCATGTTGTAGTCCCAGATTCACTTTGAATATAGGACCATTATCTCGCCCAGAGATGGCTCACCAGAAACTTTTCTCTCACTGTCCTCAACATTCAATAACAGCACTTCTAGGTCTATTGCAACCATTCATTTTCCAATGACAGAATGAGAACAAAAGAAACAGGAGTAGGTAATAGGGATGATTAAGCCATTGTAAGCGATCATGGCTGATCTACCGTTGGCATTAACTCCTCGTTAATGATCAGTTCTTCCCACCCTCAGCTCTCTGAGAGGTCAAAAATCCATCTACATCCACTTTAAATACTTTCAGTGATCTAACTTCCCTACGTTTCTATACCTGAAAATTCCTGACATTCATTACCCTCTATAAGAAGAAAACATTCTCCACACAGATACCATCACGTATTAACATCAACAGTGGTGGTTAACTGACCAGCTCAGGTAAGAGGGATTTATCCCGGTATCAAGGCAGGATGTGGCTGAAAATTTTATCCTCAGAGGCACTTAAATACCAAGAATCATACACCCCGACTAAAATAAAAAATACAAGCCATGGAATTTATCATCTTCTCAGTGTCTGTGTAGAACATAACGAGTGATTGTCCATCACCATCAAGTTTCAATGCAATGACCTCTTTTTCTCTGACAGTGCTACAGATTAACCTTCACTCACTCCTCTTTTACCATCAGCCCACTGATTATTCTGGTGAAATTCCTTTACACTGTCTCTATTGCAATCAGATCATTCGTTTTAAAGGATAACAAATATGTCCATAATACCTCAAATACAGCCTCTATAACACTCTCAGCAATGATCACAATAATTCCTTTCTCTCACTTAATGTCGCTGTATCATTATTATGATGTAAAAACCCATTCCTTCGCTATGTACTGCCATCGATGTCGAATTTAAAAGTTCCTTACCTCTGTATGTCAGCATCAGTAAAGCCAGCATCAGAGGTGCCTGTGGAGATGGACATCACTCTTGGGGAGAGACTCAGTCAGAAAGATCGCACTGGAAATAGGGAATGGTCACCTACCTGAATGAAAATGAAGTATAGGAATAAGGAAAACAGACGGAGGAAGGGAGCTAACTTTACTTTTGTTCTTCCCCCATGTGAGGTATGCAGTCCTGATAAGGCCATCATGTTATATGGATCTTGAACTGAGTGGCTGGTTCAGCTGTTCCACAGGACCATAAAAAGTAAAACACATTGTGGTGGGCTTTCACAGACATGAATGGGGAAGTATAACCCATTGACTTTTCTGAAGGACATGAAGCAAGCAGCTGGGCCTTTTTAAAATCACAAATGACGATAGTTTCACTTCAATTACATCAATTTCCTTCATGAGATATCAACAGATTATTATTCCGTGCCACTAGATTATGTGTCAATGAATTAAGCAGCATGCAGTATTGCCTGTCTGACAGGTTCTGTGCAGTGAACAAGTTAAACATACTCAAGATCAATTATTCTGCAACTAACATGTGGTTAGAAGGGACTTAATAACATGTGTCCAGATTTAACAAAGGCATAATTGATGGTTTATTCAGAAGATGCACTGAGGCTGACAAGAAGACGAGGATATCATGAAGGTGGTATTGGACAGGATTAGTGAGTGGGGAGGATATAGAAATGTAGATCTGTGCAGAGCTAGAAGGATTATGAAGTTTAAGAATAGTCTGTTTCATCTTCACATATTGGTGAGCAATTTCACATGAGTAATTTGCTTGTTATAATTTGTGAGGAATTGAATATTTCATTGGAGTTGAAAATATTGACGTCCAGCTTTGTAAATTTTAAATAATACGAGCCTAAATAATTCAGCCTAACCTGGCTTTAAGAACAAATAGAATGAGTTACCAGGAACACCAACTATAGCGAGAATACGACAGTAAACAGCTTGAATAACCATCAATTCATCATAGGTTCGCAAAACTAATAAGATATAAGGTTGAGAAAGCCAGTAAAGACCCTCGGATAAACTCCAGTCCATTGTTGGAATATAATATTATCAGATTCTGATCCATTGTTGGAACATTTCAGCCTAATGTTCTCAGATTCTGATCTGTCCTCCCCCACTCTCTGGGTCTTCTGGTCCCTGTTAGTGCTCTCGGTGATGCTCCCACTGATACTGTGGGATAACACATTGAACCGAGACCCTAATTAATAGAAGAGAAAGGCCCTGCAGTGACACATTTAGGATCCACTAAGACTGACATCAATCGCAGTCGCTGCAGAAATGTCTCCAGTTAACCCATTTCAATTCAATACATTGTAACTAAAATTTTTTAAAAAATGATTAAACTTTACACATTCTGGATGGGATATGTGGGGGAACTGAGGGAACAAATGTTTGGGCTGGTAGATCAATCATGTGTAAGCATTCAATCTACCTTGGATATGGGAGCTTTGCCAGAGGTTTATCAGAACATAAACATGCTTCTCTGTTTATAAATTGAAACTATGTTCTTTAACTACTGATCAGGCATTACAATATCAGTAAAACGTTGAGAAAACTTTTATCGTCCATGATCTGAGAAGAAAATGTCCCTAACACTACATGCGGTTATAACAGACAACGATATGGTTATGTTAACAGAGAATTGTACCGAAGACATAATGGAGACTGCAGCTGTTTTATAATTCAGTGTAGGTAAAGCATGTTGGTGGAAAAGGCACAGTAAGTCAGGCAACATCCGAGGAGCAAGAAAGTAGACGTTTCAGCTGGACCCTTCTTCAGGACTGGCGAGGGGAAAGGGGGCTAAGAGAAAATGGATAATGGGGTGAGGCTGGGGGAAACATAAGTAATAGGTGAGCGAAGGTAGGAGGTGATAGTGATAGATCGACGAGGAGTGTGGAACGGAGTGGTGGGAGGGAAGGTGGAGATTAGGTCTCCTCAGGAGGGCAGATGTGAGTCCGGGGGCTGGATCTGGGAAATGGGTTGACCAGGGGAGATTTGTAAATCAGTGAATCCAATGTTCATGCCGTGTGTTTGTTGGCTTCCGAGGCAGAAGATGAGGTGTTACTGGTAACGTTCTGGTAAATCTCTTCTCAACCATCTCCGGGTTAATAATCTCCTTCCTTTTACAGAACTGCACACAGTACTTCAGAAAAGGCTTTATCAATATTCTGCACAATCTCAGCATGTCTTCCCAACTTCTAACATCAAAGGTATGAACAATGAAGTAACCTTAAACACACTGCGCCAAAAACTTCAATGAATTATGCCTGTCCCCCTGGGTCCTTCTTTTCTACATAACTACCAAAGCCCAGCATTAATTGTGTAAGTCCTCCACTTGTTTGTTTTATCAAAATGCAATGCCTCACATGTATCCATGTTAAACCCCATCTGCCACACCTCAGCTCAGTGAATGTTATTACTGCCCCCTCACGTTCCCCCTTCGGATTAAAACGACAATCCCCTCTCCAGAAGGCCTCCGGACACCAGTCTTAAGTTTCCCAAAGACCCAGAGCTTGGTTTGCCTTGCGCAGGCAGAGGGAGGAGTCGGTAAGGAGAAGCTGGCAAGGAGGCAGTTGCCTTAAATCAATTAATGATTTTTGGAAGAGGGGAGCCACATGCTAGAGATTTGAAATAGTGACCGGTGTTTTGGGCCCAGAATTGTGCTCATTCGTCGTTTCTCGTATTCAGTATTGATATCTACTCGAGAACCTTCATAGTGCAGAGTGTGTCTGCAGGATTTCTTTCCCTAATATAGCCGACTACTGGTAATAGCCACTTAAACCAGAAATTATAGCCAAGTAATTGAAGATGTTCATTGGTTGTCTCAATGGCACAGCGAATGCACTCAAAATCCTTTAGTTGAGGGTAATAGCTTGTTTATTTTTCATTTATAAATGGCCTCTGCATAATTTGGTAATGTTAACCAGCATTTAATCAATCCATTACATTTTAAATATGACTCGAAATCTGGGCGTGATTTAGGCATTGGTTAATGGATGCTGCCCACGTTTGTGAGCCGGGGCTCTTGATTCGATTCCAGTCCATGAATGTCTGATAGTGCCCCTATCTCTGGAGAAGGTGGAGTGAACTCATGTTCTGTGGAAGTGTGTCACAGCGTGTTACAACAGGCTGATGAACAAACACACAGGAGCATCATGTTGCAGGTTTAGGAGCTAATGCTGAATTTCGGTAGTGTCCCTGTAACTGCACCGAAAATTGTAGTTCCAAATCTCTCAGAGCTGTTTCATAATATATCTGAACAAGTTGATTAATCTTTTTTGGAATTGTGCCTTGATGAACAAGGAAGAGGTGCGACTACTGAATTTGAGAATTTAGACCAGGATGTCTGAAAGCATAGCCAACTGTCTTGATTGGAGTCACATTTACACTTCCTAGAGCTTTATAAAATTATGACGGGCATGGATAGGTTGAGTGGTCAAGGTTCCTTCTCCCCAAGGTAGGAGAGTGTAAAACTAGTAGTCATAGGTTTAAGGTGGGAAGAGAAATATTTGAAAGACAATGAAGAGCAACTTTTTTTTGCTGCAGAGGGTGGTGCTTCTATGGAATAAGCTGCCAGAGAAACTGGTGGAGGCTGGAACAATTACAGCATTTAAAGGGCAACTGGGTGGCTTTATGATTAGTGGGACATGGGCCAAATGCTGGCAAATGGGAGCGGATTAATCTCGAATATTTGGATGGCATAAGCGAGTTGAAGAGTCTGTTTCCCTGTTGTACATCTCTATGAATCATTGACTTAATTACTGAAGGTCTCTTTGTCATCTTCAGTGGTTCTTCATATTACAAACACTGTCCACTGTACACCCAAACTCGATGTTATCCACAAATTTGCGAAATATGCCTTCTATAACTCGCATCTAAGTCATTTATATAAATGACAAACAAAAGTGTAGCCAACAATTTTGCCTCTGGATCATCGCTGCCCACAGGCTTCAAGTTCAAAAAACAACCGTTCACCGCCACCGTGTCTCCTGCCATTAAACAGATATACACAGAAACACACACGCAATCACACACGCATACAGAGACATCGATGCAACCATGTCTTTAAGACAAAGGTTAGATTAAAACCACGATCAAGAGTTACAGAGAGAAGGTGGGGAAATTGTGTTGAGAAACACACCAGACAGGATCAAACTGCAAAATAGATCTTTTGGGCCAAATGGCCTAAGTCCAATTTTTATGCTCTGTGACCTTAAGGTGTCAGGATTATTTTCCAAGGGTGCAGGAGAAGCTAAGTTTGATAATTACTTGACTGAACAGTCAACAGGACTGTGGGATACGATTGAGGGGCTGAATGGCATTTCTTGTTACTATTTGCTTTGTTTCTGAAAAGAGGAGGTGACTTGCTGTGAGGTTAAGACAGTTTAAAATGAAAGGGGTCTCCCATTTCCATTTGAGATACCATTATTCCTTTCTCCGTTGGATTGTGTGATCTGTGACTTTCTCAGACGCGGGAATAGTGAAGTCTCCCGGGATATTCAAGGCTGACCTTGACTGACCTTTGATGGTCAGACCAGCCGTGATGTTTCTAAATTAAGCAACAGGCTGGAGGGTCCGAATGGCCAACTGCTGCTCCTAACTCACACGTTGTTCTGTCAATTTACCCTCAAGACTGTGACAGAGGGAGAAAATGATTCCATTCAGCTAGTCAGCATCGTGACAACGCAGCAGGAGAATGCCATTATGCCCATCCATGGTGTTAGATAAGAATAGAATGAAGTACTCAAGTCATTTCAGTAAATTATACAGAATAAGAGGACGCCATATAACCATCCCAGGCTGTTAAGCAAGAGCAGGGGCACCCTGGATAGCTGTCAGGAAATACAGAGTAGAGATCATTATGCATTTTGTGTTTGGAAAGCTGTAACTGGTAGAATACTTCAAGGATCTATGTGAGGTCATCAAAAATTTCAATCCAAATAAATAAATTGGATGAAAGGGATGGAGCTCAGTTTGCTCATGGACCAGGATAGTCATTCAATAAGATGTTAAATGGAGACAGAGCGTCTGAAATGGGACACAGACAGCCGGAGGGCGGAGCGTCTGCGATGAGATTCAGACAGGGGAGGGGCAGAGCGTCGACAATGGGATACAGACCTAGGGAAGGCAGAGCGTCTGGAATGGGGTACAGACAGGAGGAGGGCAGAGCGTCTGCAATGGGACACAGTCGAGAAGGGCAGAGCATCTGCAATGGGATAGAGACACGGGGCCGGCGGAGAGTCTGCAATGGGTTACAGACAGAGGAGGGCAGAACATCTGAAATGAGATACAGACAGGGGAGGGCAGACCGCCTGCAATTAAATACAGAGAGGGGAAGGGCAGGGCGTCTGCAATGGGATACAGGCAAAGGAAGACAGAGCACCTGCAATGGAATACAGACGGGGGAGGGCCAAGCGTCTGCAATGGGATACAGACAAGGGGAGGACATGGCATCTGCCGTGGGAGAGCGTCTGCAATGGGATATAGACATTGGAGGGCTTGGGTCTGCAATAGGAGACAGGCAGTTGAGGGCAGAGCGTCTGCAATTGGATATAGAAGTTGGAGGGCATAGCGTCTACAATGGGAGACAGACAGGGGAGGGCAGAGCGTTTGCAATGGGATACAGGTATTGGAGAGCATAGCGTCTGCAATGAGAGACAGACAGGGGATGGCAGAGAGTCTGCAATGGGATACAGACAGGGGTTAGTAGATCGACTGCAATGGGTTACAGAAAGGGAAGGGGCAGAGAGTCTGCAATGGGATACAGACGGGGGAGGGCTAAGCATCTGCAATTCGACACATACAGTGGGCGGCAGAGAGTATACAATGGGATACAGACAGGATAACGGCAGCGCGTCTGCAATGGGATACAGAGAGGGGGAGACGGGTGCATCTGCAATGGCATACAGTCAGAAGACGGCTGTGAGCAAACCTTCAGCAAAAAATAAATAAATCAGTGCAATGTAGGCGATGGGAACTTTTTGTTTCGTGGAAAAGACAAAACAGCAGAATATTATTTAAATGCAGGGAGAATGCAGAAGTCAGTGGTACAGGGGGATTTGCGTGTCTTCGTACATGAATCACATGAAATTACTCTGAATATATTGCAAGTGATTTGGAAGAGAAATGGAATGATGCTGTTTCGTGCAAGAGTGTTAGGTATGATCTAAGCCATGTTTTTTGCATCAGTGCAGGGCATTGCTGGGATCGCATCTGATGCACTTTATGTAGTTATGATAGCCTAAACTGAAAAATAAAAGGTTTAGAAACGTTTCAAAGATGTTGCCCTTTACTCGTTCTTGGGATGAAGGCATTCCGTTATGAAGCATTAACAGTTCAGCCTGCGAATGAGAGATGTTTTATTGACCATATAAGATCTTGAGAAGAGTGTATTTGGTGAATAACGGATGGTTATTTCTTCTTGTGTGGAAGAATAACACTGGGGAAGTAATTTAAGAATTCGACATGTTCAAAGGAAAGGTCATTGGACCGAAAAATTGAAGTCTGATTTCTCTTCATATACGCTGTCAGACAGGCCGAGCTTTTCCAGCAATTTCTGTATTTATTTAAGTATAAAACATTCTCATCTGAGCACAGATATTATGAAGAAACGAAACGCTTATTTTTACATTATGCAGGCACATACTAGCACATATTCAAAACAAGTAGGGTCATTTAATGTTAATGAATTGATTCTGTGTACGACAGCAACAATAACGCTGGAATCGAGAATGTGATGGAGTCATATAGTTCGGACAATGTTTACGGAAAGCTCACATAGCCCAGTTTAGGGTCTGATAATGTTACTGATTTAACTTTCAGATGGAAAAATGTAGCCTATCTGTGAAGGAACAGTCTATTACTGCTTTTCTGTTTCCTGCCGCTCAACACAGCAATGTGTTGGAGTGAAATTGAAAGCCTAGTCGCCTTTCCCACTCATAGAGAATTCCTGATGATGATTCATTAGAATTTCCCAATTCCTTGAAGCAATGCAATTCAACCAAATCCAACTGTTTCAGGAAGAAATCCCATTGTCAGAAGGTTGTACGAGCAGAATAACTTCAGAAGGAGTTATTCAGACTCGATAGTGTGGGGAACAGGCAAGAGATTCTGTGGCTGCAAATAGGAATCCAGGATGGTGTAAAGCCTCCAACCTGCCAGGGTCCAGGATGTCTCGGAGCGGCTGCAGAACGTTCTCACCGGGTCAGGGAGCAGCCAGAAGTCTTTGTGCACATGAGTAGAAATGACATGTGTAGAAATAGTGATGAGATCCTGCAGAGTGATTATATAGAGCTAGGAAAAAGGGTAGAAGACTGGACCACGACAGTGGGTAATATCTGGTTTACTTTCAGGGCTCTGTGTTAGTGAGGGTAAGAACCGGAGGATATGGCAGATGAATGTGTGGCGAAAGAATTGGTGCAGGGGGCAGAGACTTTTGGGTCACTGGGATCTTTTTTGGGGCAGAGGTGACCTGTTCAGGAAGGGTGGGTTGTATTTGAACTGGGAGGGGTCCAATATCCTGGCCGGCAGGTTTGCTTGTGCTGCAAGGGCGGATTTCAACTCGATTGGCTGGGTTTGGGGAGGGGTGGGATCCTCAACAGCAGGGAGGCAAGTGCGAGGCTGGAAGGAGATAAAGTAATCAGAAAGAGTAAAGTGAAGAGACAGGTCAGGCTGGAACACGACAGGGAGCAAGGAATGCCTGCTGGATTAAATTGCAATTGTTTCAATGCGACATGGCTGACAGATAAGACCGATGAACCCAGGGCGTGGATATGCACGTGGAACTGGGATATTATAGCCATTACAGAAACATGGCTAAGGGAAGGACAAGATTGGCAGCCTAATGTACCAGGGTAAAGTTGCTTTATGCGGGACAGAGATGGAAGAAGGAGGGGAGGGTGAGTTTCATTTTGAATTAAGGCGAGTATCACAGCAGTAATCAGAGATAAAATAACTGAAGGAACATCCAGTGAGGATTTGTGAGGGAGCTTAGAAATAAGAAGGGAATGGTGATATTATTTGTGTTGTTCCATAAGCCCCCAAATATAAACGAGAAATTAGCGGAACAAAAACATGTAGAGCGATTGGGGAGACTTGCAGGGCCAATGGGATTGTATTAGCAGGAAATTTTAATTTTCCAAACATAGTCTGGTAATGACATAGAATTAAGTACTGAGACGGGGTGCATCTATTAAGTGTGTTCAGAAAAGCTTCCTCAAGCAGTATGTAGAGGGTGCAACTGGGGAAGTGGAGCACTCTGGGATTAGTGACAATAGTTATATTAATTTTAAAATAGTTATGAAAAAGTACAAAACAGGTCCACATGTTCAAGTTCTAAATTGAGACAAGGCAAATTTTTATGGAATTAGACAGGAGCTTGCAGGGATTGGTTGGAGGAGTTTGTTTACAGGCGATGGGATCTCCGGCAAGTGGGAGGCCTTTAAAAGTGAAACGTCTAGAGTTCAAGGTCTATATGTTCCTGTGAGGGTAAAGGGCAAGGTTCGCAGGAAGTGGGAAGCATGAATGTCAGGAGGTATTGAGGCTTTGACCAGCAAAAAGGAGGCGTGGCTCAGGTCCTGGCAACTGGGATCAAGGGAATCCCTGGAGGTATACAGGGGATACAGAAATTTACTGAAGAAGGAAATCAGGAGGGCGAAAAGGGGGAACAAGATAGCTTTGGCTGAGAAGACTATGGTGAATCCAAAAAGGTTCTTTAAGTATATTAAAGTAAAAGGAATAACTAAATGAGAATATGACCCAACAAGGTCCAAAGTGGACATGCATGTCTAGAACCATAGGATATGTGTGAGATTCTCAATGAATATTTCTCTTCTGCCTTAACCGTAGAGAAATATATGATGATTTGGGAGGTGAACAAAGGTCGTAGATTTATCTTGGTATGAGTCAATATCACAGGAGAAGACGTGTTGGATGCATTAGAATATATGAAGGTTGATAAATCTCTTGGTCCTAAACAGATGCATCCAAGAACTCTGCAAGAGGCTACAGAAGAAACTACAGGGACCCTGGTTGAGATTTTTGTATCATCGGTAGCTACAGTTTAGGTTCCAGAACATTGGAGATTAGCAAATGTTGTGCCATTATTCAAGAAGGGTAGCAAAGAAAAATCTGGAATCCAAAGACTAGGAAACCTAACATCCGTGGTAGCTAGGTAACTTGAGAAGTCTCTGAGGGATGAGATATGCATGCATTTGGAAAGATAACGTTTGTTTAGACATAGTATTTTTTGACAGATTCCCTACAGTATGGAAACAGGCTATTTGGCCCAACAAAGCCACACTTATATTTACCACTGACGGATGCACATAACACTATGGGTAACTTAGCATGGCGAATTCACCTGTGCTTTCCATCTTTGGATGTGAAACGAAAATGGAGCACTCAGACGAAACAGACACAAGCACAGTGAGAATGTGCAAACTCCACACAGAGAGTCACCCGAAGCTGGAACCAAACCCGGATCCCTGGCACTATGAGGCAGCAGTACTCGCCACTGAACCAACATGCCACCCTTGTTTTTTTCAATGCAGTTCAATGACACAGGTACAAACTCTATTCTGCCCTTCAACCATGATACACGTTCCAATATCACATACCATGGATAGTTTATTATCCATTGAAAATTTCATCTTATTATTTATTAGTTTGTTATTAGTAATTTTAATAATTATTATTAATAGCTGTTTTTAGACTGGAAATATTGCATGGCTTTGTGAGTGGGAGATCATGTCTCTCAAATTTGTTTGAGTTCATTGATGAAGTGACCAGGAATGTTGATGGGGGTAGGGCAGTAGACGTAGTCTGTATAGTTTTCAGTAAGGCCTTTGACAAGGTTACCATTGATAGGCTCGCCTGAAATGTTAGAATCGGATGGCAAATCGCAGAGGGAGCTCGCAAATTAGACACACAATTGGCTTCATGGTTGTAAGCAATGAGTACTAGTGGAAGGATGCTCTCGGACTGGAGGACTGTGACACATGAAGTGTCTCAGGGGTCAGTGCTGGGCCCAATGTTGTCTGTTATCTGTAACAATGATGTTCTTGCGAATGTTCATGGCATGATTAGGAAACTTGAAGATGACACTGAAATAGGTGGTATCATGCACAGTGAGGAAGTATATCATAAATTGCAGCAGGGCCTTGTTCAAACTGGAGAAGTGGGCCAAGGAATATTTTGGCAACGTTAGATCAAGGTAGGAGTTTCGTGGTGATTGTTAGGACCTTAAGGAGTGCAGTTGAGCAGAGTGAACATGGAATTTAGGTCCACCGTTCTATGAAAGTGGTGTCATATATAGACATGGTAGTGAAGAAGGTTTTGCCACACTAGCAAGCATCGGTCAGGATATGGAGGTGAACAGTTGGGAAGTAATGTTGAAGTTATTCAGGAAGTTGATGAGGCTGCATTAGTAGTGCTGTGTTCAGTTTTAGTCACATTGCGATCAGAAGAGTGTTTTTAATTTGGAATGTGCGCAGACAGAATTTACAAAAATGTTGCCAGAACTCAATAGTATGAATTATAGGGAGAGGTTGGACAAGTGAGTCCTTTTTTATTTCGAGAATAGAAGACTGAGAGGGATTTTATAGAAGTTTACATTGACAGGGTGAATGGATCCAGCCTTTTTTCCCTAGAGTTGGGGAATCGAGGAAGAGAGGGAATCAGTTTAAGGTGAGAGGGGAAAGAATAAAAAAGAAACTGATTGGAACTGTTTCACACAGAGAGTGGTACACAAAAGGAATGAGTTGCCAACGGAAGTGGTTGAAGCATTTATATTAACGATATTTAACCGGCATTTGGACAAGTACATGGACAGGAAAGGACGAGAATGCTATGGGCCAAGTGCTGGGAAATGAGGATAATGTTGTTGGATATTTGGGTCAGCATGGACGAGTTTGGGCAAAAGAGTCTCTCTGCCACTATCCATGCTGTAAGACTTAATGACTCTACAAAGAGAACAGCATTTGGGTCAAACTCTCATTTTCCCTTTGATCATGAGTTCAAATCATATTCGGACAATGTTCTTTCATGTTAACCTTGCAGATATTTTTCTTTTCAGTTTGTTCTCGACAATACATGCGTGTTTGTGTGTGTGTGTGTGTGTGTGTGTGTATGTGTGTGTGTGTGTGTGTGTGTGTGCGTGTCTGTGTGTGTGTGTGTGTGTGTGTGTGTGTTTCTCAGCATTTTTCAAAGAGAAATATCAATGTACATATTTGCAATATCTTCTCGTCATTCTTCTTTCCATCATAGTTTGAGCAACTTTGTTTTGTTCATAGACATTTTTTTAGTGGATCAAATAAATCTACCTGAAAATGTGTTGCTGGAAAAGCGCAGCAGGTCAGGCAGCATCCAAAGAGCAGGCGAATCGACGTTGCGGGCATGAACCCTTCTTCACCTGCTCTTTGGATGCTGCCTGACCTGCTGCGCTTTTCCAGCAACACATTTTCAGCTCTGATCTCCAGCATCTGCAGTGCTCACTTTCTCCCCTAATAAATCTGCCTGAGTTGTTCCTAACACTGACCCTGACACACTCTGAGAACTATATCATTGGCCATATCACCAACCTAGTTATCATTATTTTTTGTTGCCAGTGGAGGAGTGGGGCGAGAAAAGGGAGCAGTAATTTTAAAAAAAACACAGGGAATGATCGACTCAATCAGCCAACGTCAGTGTCGAGGAGTTCTATGGAGGGGATTCTCAGCGATAGGATTTACATCTATTTAGAAAGACAACGACTGATTAGGGGCAGTCAATATGGATTTGTGTGATGGAAATCATGTTTAATTAATGTGATTGAGTATTACGCAGAGGTGACAAAGAAGATTGAAGAAGACACTGTGGTGTACATTGTTTACACAGATTTCAGCAAGGCATTTAGTAAGGTTCCCCATCATAGACGGATTAATAAAATTAGGTTATATGTAATCTAGGAAAAGCTAGCCAATTGGATACAAAATTGGATTGAATGTAATGGATTGTTTTCCAGACTGAAGACCTGTGGCCAGTGGTGTGCTGAAAGAATCAGTGCTGAGCTCACTGCTTTTCATCACGGATATAAACAACTTTGATGTGATTATCGGAGGCATGGTTAGTAGGTTTACAGATAACATCAACAACGTGGCGCAGTGGACAGTGAATAAGATTATCTCAGAATATAACGGGATCCTTGACCATCAATGAGCCAAGGACTGGCAGATGGAGTTTAATTGTATAATTGTGAGGTTTGGCATTTTGTTAAGTTAAAGCAGGTTAATGCCCTGGGGAATGTTGCTGAACAAAGATACCTACGGTTAAAGATTCATAGTTCCTTGAAAATGGTGTTTAGGTCGGTAGAGTGGTGAGGAACGTAGTTGGCATGCTTGCCTTAATCGGTCAGAACATTGAGTACAGGAGTTGGATAGCGTGTTGCGCGTGTACAGGACGTTGGTGAGGCCACTGTAAGAATACTGCGTACATGTCAGTCGACTGTGCTAAAGGGTGAATGTTGTTAAACTTGAAAGGTTTCAGAAAAGATTTAGAAACATTTCCTGGAACCTGAGGGTTTGAGCTACAGGAAAATGACGAACAGGTTGAGACTTTTCCTCCTGGATTGTCAGAGGCTGAATGGTGACATGACAGTGGTTTAAAAATTCCTGAGGGGCATGGATAGTCTGAATGGGCAAGATCTTTTTCCCAGTGTAGTGGCGTCCAGAACTAGACGGCATAGGGTGAAGGTGACAGGGCAAAGACTTAGAAGGGACCTGAGGGGAAACTCCTTGATACAGAGGCTGGTGGGTGTACTGTCAGAGGAATTGGTGAAAGCCGGTACAATTAAACGTGTGTAATGTATCTGGATAGGTACATAAATAGGAATGGTTCAGAGGGATGTGGGAAGTGGGACATGATCTGATTAAGCTGCTTGATTGGCAAGGACAATTTGGGCAAAAGGAACTGCTTCCACTCTGTATGTCTCTCTTATTCTCACAGCGATATGAGGAAAAATTCCAAAAGTGCCATGCGAATGGGAATTCACTTCGCCAGAAGTTTGTGATGCTTCTCTGATTTCAAGTATTCACAGCTGAGTTAGTTAAAGATTTGACAGAGAAGTGAGTCACGGATAATGGGACACAGAGAGGAAGATGAGGCTGAGACCACAGTCTGATCAGCCATAATCTTAATGCTTGGTGGAGAAGGCTCAAATTCTCTAATGACCCACTCCTGCTCCTCTGTCCCAAGTTTCTGTGTTCCATTCAACCCCTCCAGCCTGCTAGACAGGAGTAGCTGGAGTCCACTTACTGTTATAGCATAGTGCACAGAAACAGAGGAGATCATTTCGTCCACCAAGACTGTCCCACACGGTTTGGGAGATTTGGACAATATAATTGGAAGGCCCAGACTGGATATGAAAAAGGTTGCTCATCTCTTTTTACAGTGCTTTCTCTCTCTGTAAATTCTGCTTCATTTATTGATCATATTTGAGAACCAGATTCACTGTGAATACAGCCCCCAAATCTCACCCAGCAATGGCTCATAAAATCCGCTGGTCTCCCTGATTGCAACATTCCATAAAAGACCTTCCAGAAAAATAACACCTACTAACTTTCCAAAAACAGATTGGGAGAACATCAGAAACAGGGGGAGGACATTCACATCCGAAGCCTGCCTTGCCCTTCCCTAAGATCAAGACTGACCTGCTCTAAGTCTCAAATCTCCCTTAATGTTCAAGTTTTCCTGAGCACTTCCATCGAACACAGAACAAAGAACAATATTGATTTGGAGATGCTGGTGTTGGACTGGGGTGTACAAAGTTAAAAATCACACAAAACCAGTTTATAATCAAACAGATTTAATTTGAAGCACGCTAGATTTCAGAGTGTCGCTCCTTCATCAGGTGATAGTGAAGTGCTCAAGCCTAACACAGAATTTAGAGCAGAAATTTACAGTGTGATTTAACTGAAATTATACATTGAAAAATTGATTGTCTGTTAAGCCTTTAATCTGTTAGAATACCATGATAGTTTCACTTTTCATATGTAAATCACAAAACTTTGTTTTAAAAAATTGCATTCTCAGGTTAGCTGTTAATAATGGTGATAGCTAGACAATATGTTGAAAGTGGTGCCCCCTGTGTTGTCTGTCTATGCCATGATGTTTATATTGATTCTAATCTAAAAATTGAGATAACAGAGTTTTACATGAATTCATGCAGTTTTTGAGCTGAGAGTTCTACATGAATGCATGCAGGTAGGACCTTCAGCCCTCGACGTTGTGCTGTTTGCCTTACTCTAAGATCAGACTAACCTACATGCTTCAGTTCACTTTGTTCCATGTGCCTACCCTAGAGTCTCTTAAATTTCCCTCAAGTATTTGACTTCACTACCACCGCTGGCAGTGCATTCCACACACTCAACACTCTCTGTGTAAATAATCTACCTTTGATATCTCCCCTAAACCTTCCTCCAATTACCTTAAATTTATGCCACCTAGAGATAGACATTTCTGCCGTCGGGAAATGTTTCTGGCCAATCACTCTCTCTTTTTACCAAGTATGGGGACGGCAAACACGAGGGGACACAACTTGAAAGTGAGGGGAGATAGGTATAAGACGGATGCTAGAGGTAGTTTCGGAAGGTACGGAATGCTTTGCCTGCATCTGTCATAGATTCGCCATGTTTATGTGCATTTAAGACGTCGTTGGACAGGCAAATGGACGGACATGGAAGAATGTAGGTGGGATGGGTTTCATCTGAGTGTGACAGGGCGGCGCAACATCGAGGGCCTAAGGGCCGTACCGCGCTATAATGTTCTATGTTCTATGCCTCTCATCATCTTGTACATCTCTATCAAGTCACCTCTCATCTATTTTTTCCTCCAGTGAGAAAAGTCCTCGCTCCCTGACGGTTTCTTCATAAGACCTGCCCCGCCCCCCCCCGTCGAGGCAGCATCATGGTAAATCTCCTCTTTACCCTCTCTAAAGCTTTCTTATCCTTCCTATAATGAGGATACCAGAACTGAACACAATATTCCCTGCGCGTTCTGAGCAGGGCTCTATCGAACTGCAGCATAACCTCGTGTCTCTTAAACTCAATCCCCCTGCAACTGATAGCCAAAACACCATGCGCCTCTTAACAACCCAATCAACTTGGATAGCAACTTTGAGGAGTCTGTGGGCACGGACCCCAAGAACCCTCTGTTCCTCCACACTGCCAAGAATCTTCCGCCTAGGAACCCTCCAACCAAAGGGATGAATTCAGATTTCTCGAGCTTCCTCATTTCCCCTCCCCCCACCTTGTCTCAATCCCAACTCTCAAACTCAGCACCACCTTCAAGACCTGCAATTTTCTTCCTGACCTCTCCGCCCCCACCCCCTCGCCAGCCTAACACCCTCACCTTAACCTCTTTCCTCCTATAGCATTTCCAACTCCCCTCCCCCAAGTCCCTCCTCCCTACCTTTTATCTTAGCCTACTTGGCACACTTTCCTCTTTCCTGAAGAAGGGCTCATGCCCGAAACGTCGATTATCCTGATCTTTTCATGCTGCCTGACATGCTGTGCTTTTCCAGCAATACATTTTTCAGCTCCTCAGTTTCTGTTCCTGGCTGAGAAAGCTCTTACATCTCCACACAGTCGCACAGTAACAGTTCCTCTCACCAAAGAAGCAGTTGACAATGGAACATTAGGTTTCTCTATATCTCAGCGACTATAAGTATTGCTGATGGAGTTGATCACCACACTCAGAGACGAGAGATAGAGGGAACTTAACTCACGGTAAGCAGGGACATCCCATAATAAATATGATATTCAGGAATGTGTGAAAAGTGGAAATGGTAGAATAACTTCCCATTCTGTTTTCCTTCCAGTCCATCATCAGCAATCCTTTTGCTTGCTTTTCCTCTCTCTCTCTCTCTCTCTCTCTCTCTCTCTCTCTCTCTCTCTCTCTTTCTCTCTCTCTCTCTCTCTCTCTCCATCTCTCTCTCTTTCTCTCTCACATTCTCTCTCTTGCTGGACATCATCCACTCGACACAAACCTCCCGCTCACCCTTCCATCCAACCCTGATATAATAATATTATTTCTCAGTTGCATTCAGTTTTGATAGTTTCACTGACCTCGAAACGTTATTTGTGTTTTTTTTTTCCGACAGACTGCCATACCTGCTGAGATTCTCCAACATTCTTTCAGACGGTGGAGAATGTTATTTCAGATCGCCAGCATCCACATTTGGTGTTGTTGTTGTTTCGTGGGATGCCAGAACCACTGGCAAGGGCAGTATTTGTTGTCCATCACAATTACCCTTGACTACGCGGCCATTTGTCAAGGCAATATGGAGGCAACCATATTGTTGTGGATCTGAGGTGACACTTAGTTCAGACAGTGCAAAAATGTTAGGTTTCTCTACCAAAGGTTATCAATTAAATATGAACAGAAATCCTACTGGTTTATGCTTGCCATGAGTGAAAGTAACTTTCATTCCAATTTTTGATATTGGAACTTAAATTTAGTCATCGGCTGTGGTAGGATTTCTGACAATGCTTTTAGAGTCATGACTTGCGCCTCTGCATTACACAGTCAGTGTAATTATTACTCTGTTTAAGAGTCCCTGTTATGAAGTAACTGTAGAGAAAATAACACGTTTGTGATCAAAATATTTGTAACTGGAGGAGAGGTCAGAAGAGAACTGAAGCCATAAAATCTGTCGTTAACGAAGGGGTACATGATAGCGAAGTCAGCAACAGAACTCAGGCAAGTCTGGAGATTGGGGATATTATGAAGGGGGGCGTCGGCAGGTTTGATGACAGAGAGAATATGGAGATATAAAACAGTTCACGGTAAAGAGGAGACTCAAGGTTCCGAACAGTTTTTTACCTTCTCAGATGTTTATGAGTAAGCAGTTTGGAAATGCATAAGAATGAAGTGGCGTTTGTGACTGAAAGTTTATGTTTTTGTTAAATATAATCAACCAGAATAGCAATAACATTCAGCATCATTCATAGAATTGATAGAGATAAGCTTACCAGGCACACCAATGATAGCGAGGATGGGATAGTACCCAGCTTGAATAATCATCAGTACGGCTCGTATCCGCAACTCTAACCATGGCCAATCCTGAGAAAGCCAGTAAAGACCCGAGGATAAACTCCTGTCCATTGTTCTAACATTCCAGCCTAATGTTCTCAGATTCTGATCCATTGTTGGAACATTCTAATGTTCTCAGATTCTGATCTCTCTTACTCTGCAGCTGCTGATCCCAATCTTGTTGAGGTTGACTCTGCGCCGAATACTATGGCATAACAAGTTGAAAGAAGTCCCTAATTATGGATGAGCAATATCCTCCAGTGACCCAGTTAGGTCCAGGAAGACTGATATCAATCACAGTCACTGAACAAACAGCTGTAGTTAACCCATTTCACGGCAACTCTGATATATCACAATAATACTTGGTTGTGTGGGATTTTGATATCGATGATTATTGGGCTAATGGTACATCTCCAGTTGTAAACATCGAGGTAAAGGTGAGACATAATTCTTTCTCTTCACAAGCTCGATGATTCTGCTGTGTTTTGGCAATATAGGAATTGCTGGGCTCCCGAGGCCGTCTGTGTCTGATCACCAGGCCTGCTGCATCTTTTTGCTTTATTTATATATGTTTAACTTTGACTTTTGTCTGCCCAGCATTAAATGGTTTAGGTGGGTTTAGGCATTTTTAGGAGACACCCACAGAGCCATAGACGATGTAAATGCAGTCCATTCCTTATGTTCTTGCAGCCGCGGCCTTGTCCTGTGGAGTGGTGGTCAAACTCTTGCAGAACCAGGATTCTTAGTTTTACCTTTCGCCAGTTATTGCTGGAGCCTCAGCAGGGTTGGAAGGCAGTAAATCTCTCCCGGGTGCTGCACATTGTCTCTGAGATTTCTCTCTGAAGTGTCTTTTGATGTTCTTTCCTCCTGGATTGGAGAACTGCATGTCAGACAATCTGTTTCCTGCATTTGTTTTTTGACATTTGTGTGCTTATCGGAGGATACCATATTGGAGCAGTTACTGTATAGTAGTTAAATAAACTATTATTCTGCTAAGTTTTCCAACAGAATTACGTTTTGCAAATTCCTCTTCCTTTTGTTGTCTTTTATCGACAGTCTTCGAATAAATTGTGTTTTGCTTAATGTCGAATATTTCGACAAAGTAAATTCTATCTCAAACACAGCACCTCACGTTTATCAGCGGAATGGGCCGAGCTGGAGGAGTGATAATCATGTCAGGAATTATATCGGATACCCAATCCACCTCTCAGATCCAGCCCGGACCCGTATATGCCCAGATGAGGTACCTCCTCAACATAAAGCACTGCGTAGACCAGGCTAGTGTACTGCTCAACAATCAGTTCAGAATCGAACACTGTTTAGAGCTCACATGTTCACTACCTCTGTGTCCAACAGTGCATTGATCTATAAACTTGGACTCGATGATCTGTCCAGCACAGGGCGCTGTGCAGAACACACAAAGGCATTGTTCTATATACACGGACTGGATATCTGTGCAGCATGGGGAGCTGTGCAGTGAATAGCAGTGAATTTATCTTTTAATCTGGAGCAGTTACCTTCCCAGCATACGCAGCTGTGTGCACCAATCGCTGAATTGCTATGTAACACTATGCTAGATCACTGCCCAGCGTGGGGAAACTTGTAGCTCATGCTGGAAGTGACAGGATGTGCAGCATCTCTCCATTTACAGCTCCATATCTCCATTGTGGCATGACACAGGATAGCTGTGGGTGTGAAATTCACTGCCAGACAGAGATGGCGGGGGAATCAGTTTAAATACCAACAAATGGGAGGAACTTGGTTAAAAGAGAGGGGGAGATTAAGAGAGAATTTCAGAGAAGGGTCTGATGGTAGGATTAAAAATTGTGAAATGAGAACATTTCGATAGCATCTTGCAATATAAGCCACTGTTTCTAGGAATGATGGGTGAACAGGATATTGGTGTAAGTTAAGGTGATTGAGAGTTTTGGATAAGCAATTGTCCTGCAGCGTTGAAACTGGGAGTAGGATCAGCAGAGTCTTCAACTCATTGGGCTGAATCGTACAATAATTTGTCTCAGTGCCATTTTCATCGAATGTGACTGAAGGAAAATCTGCACGAGGCAGAGCTAGTTTCCTGGTGTTATCTTATCGAACACAACTGATTAACTACCCATTCCTCCCCATGGTGTCCCTCTCATTCAACGCCAGCCGATTTTCCCACCCATTATGGCTGGCAGTGCTCACTATCACCCGGATGCCCATGGATATTCATTGATCCCTGGTACTGCTGCCATTATTAAAAGGCCAATGGGCACACAGTTGAGCTTTCTCAGTTTGGAGCTGCCCTGCACAGTTTATCCGAGCATGGCAGATAAGGGGCAATTACACCACAGCTTGTCGACAGGGGCACGGAGGTCCTGGTGACTGGTCTAGTACGGTGGGGGACAATTCTCTTTCCAGAGCATGGTCTGAGCACACCACCCAGCTCAGTGCAGCATCTGCGGTCCGAAGAAAAGTGCAGCAATACAGGACAAGCATCAATACCCTTTCCCGCTCTGTCAGGATAAGGGTCACCGTATTCTCTCTACTCTCACACTCATTGTGTATCTGTTAGCGCCTTTCCCAGAATAAGGCTCCAAAACTCTCACCACTGCAATGCAGCTCTGTCTCTCTCTCTCACCTATGCAATACCCCCACATGGTTATAAAATGTTCTTATGAGTGCAGTTTCTAGAATTCTCTGGATGATGTCTGTTGA
Source organism: Hemiscyllium ocellatum (assembly GCF_020745735.1). Classification (NCBI taxonomy): domain Eukaryota; kingdom Metazoa; phylum Chordata; class Chondrichthyes; order Orectolobiformes; family Hemiscylliidae; genus Hemiscyllium; species Hemiscyllium ocellatum. Next base: position 255,555 of record NW_026868163.1, on the reverse strand, counting down.
ACAATCTTCCAGATAATTTTCAAAATAATTCAACTTCAGCAAAATGTTCATCCCCCAGTATGTAACGCATCAGAGGAAGGAGTAGAGTCTTTCTTTTTTTATATATCACTCAGAATGAAAGTGCATCATGAGGCCATTAAGCCTCTCAAATATGCTCCACTGTTCAGACAAAGGGAACACCTAAACATTTGAAGACTCACTCTCTTCTTGAATACAGGCGCCACTTTGGAGTTTCGCCAATTTCACTGGAACACTCCTGTAATCCCGAGAGTTATGGAATATTTCACACAGTGCCGCCAGTCACTCTGCAACCACTTCTATTAAAACAAGCTATGAATTGATGATGATCTGTTTACATTTGGTCTTTTCTGTTTGAGAAAAGCTTTGTTCATTTTGTTAGAGACAGTACAAAACTTTCAATTTTGTTTATAATATTGGAACTCTTCGTGCCTTCCCCTGTGAGGAACGATGTAAAATACTGTTTTAAATTCTCTGCCTGTTCCCTGAAACCAGTTCCCCAGTCACATCCTCCAGGTATCCCACATATACTTTCCTGCCTTCCTTCCAAGGGTCACACACACATCATGAATGCTTTTTTATTCGATATCGGAAACTCTTGCGGCTAGTTTCTTTTCATATTTCTTGCCAGTTTTGAAATGTTTTTTCTTTGTATTTTGTTTTATACCATCTGCTTCTTGTTCCAAAAGTACACTTCACAAATGTGGCCGTCGCTCGAGCTCACCAACCTGAATTCTTTAGTTTGTGATTGATTAGTATCCTTCAAGGCCTTTGTGCATCAAGGGTGGTTCATCTTCACATCTTCATATCATCTTCTTTTTCACCAGAGCCAAACATTTCTGTGAGTTATTAATCAGTACTTGCTTAAATGTTCCCACACCTTCACCGTCCCACCCCCCCACCCCCACATACACACACATCTGCTGACCTTCATCTGTGTCTATTTTCACACTCCGTGTTTGACCAGGTATATGACAGAAATCTGCATTTGAAATGCCTGGCTCTTTTCAATCATTCAGGGGGAACCTACGTTTGGTGCTGAACACATGATCAGCGGAGGGTGACTCCATTCTCCCAGTTTCCCTGTCTGTCATTTTTGTTCGATGATGCCACGTTCCTTTGGGAAGCTTCCTACATGTCATCCTTTTCTCTCAAACGAGAAATCCCCTAAATCTGATGGACGGAGCTTTCAGCTGTGTCTGTCCCATCTCCCTCACTTCTGCCCTCACTCCGTCCCCTCCTTCCCAGAACAATGATAGTTCTACCCTTGTCCTCACTTCCTGCTGCACTAGAATCTGCATTCACAGAATCATCCTCCGCCACTTCCACCACCTCCAGCAGTACAGCACCATCAAACACATCTTCCCCTCCCGTCCACTGTCAGAAATTCACAGGGACCATTCCTTCTGTGGCACGCTCCATTACCCAGAACATTTCCCCTCACCCCCATGGCACCTTCCCATGTAAATGCAGAAGCTGCAACTTTTGCCAATTCATCTCTTCCCTCTTCACTGTCCAAGGCTCTAAACACACCTTCCAGGTGTAGCAGCATTTCACTTTTACGCTTTCAATCCAATCTCCTGTCATTGCCGCTCACAATGCAGTCTCCTTTACATTACTGAGCTAAACAGAAACTGCTTTGATGAACATCTCCACTCTGTCTGTAGGAATGACCCTGACATTCTGATTGCTCCCCATTTCAATTACCTACATTTCTCTCAAGATAATGAGAATTCTTTGAGGAGGTAACGACGGGTTGGACCAGAGAGTGTTACTGATCTGAACTTCCAGAAAGCCTCTGATATGGTACCCCACAGAAGGCTGCAGAGTAAGATAAGGACCCATGGTGGCAGAGGAGAGGTACTAGCATGGATAAAAGGTTGGCTCTCTTACAGGATGCAGATTGAGGAAAGAAATTGTCTCTCAGGATGGCAGACGGTGACTAGCAGTATTCCACAAGAGTCAGTGTTTGGATCACAAAATTTCACTTTATAGGTTAATGATCTGAGTGGCTGGACAGAAGGCATTCTGGCTACGTTTGCAGATGAAGCAAAGATAGGTAGAGGGGCACCTAATATTGAGGAGGTAGGGAGCCTACAGAAAGATTTCGACAGTTGAGGTGAGTGGGAAAAGGAGCAGCAGATTGAATACAATGTGGGAGAGTGTGAGGTCATGCACTTTCTTATGAAGAATATAGGCATGGACTATTTACTAAATGGGAAAAAAAATCACAAATCTGAGTAACAAAGGGACTTGGGATTCCAAGCGCAGGATTCGCCTTAGATAAACTTGCTGGTTGAGTCAGTAGTTAAGAAGGCAGATACAATATTTCATTCATCTTGAGAGGAGTAGGATATAATGCTGGGGATTCTGAGGCTTTCTAAGGCTCTAATCAGACCACATTTCCAGTATTTTGTGCCTCATACCTCAGGAAGGATGTATTAGACTTGGTGTGTGTCAAGAGAAGGTTCACCAGAAATGAAAAGCTTAACACATGAGGAACATTGGAGGACTCTGGGTTTTTACTCGATGGAGATTAGAAGGATGAGGGGGGATCTAATTGAAACTTACGGAATATTGAATGATCTGGATACAGACAAAATTGGGAGGACGTTTGCACTGGCAGGAGGACACAGGCGTAGAGAAAAGGGAAAACCCATTAGAACGGAGAAAAGATGAAACGTCTTTAGCCACAGAATGGTGAAATTGTGGAATTCCTTACCACAGAAGGCTGTGGAAACCAGATAATTTGGCACCAACGATATAGTCATGAAAGGGAGTGAGGATCTGAAAAGTGACTCCAGAGAGTTAGTTTGGAAGCTGAAGAGCAGGACGAGTAGAGTAGTGATCTCAGGTTTGCTACCAGTGGCACGAGCAAGTGAGAGGAGGAATAGTCAGCGAATGCAGCTTCACACGTGACTTCGAGGGTGGTGCAGGAGGGAGGGCTTCAGTTACCTAGACCATCCGTATACCTTCTGGTTATGGTGGGACCTATACACGAAAGACGGGTTGCACGTGAACTGGAAGGGCACAAATGTACTGTTTTGGAGGTATGCTCGTGTGGTTCAGGCCGGTTTAAATGAGTTTGGCAGGGGGGTAGGAATAAGACCACATGTCTGAGAGGGGGTTAGTTGCAGACGGGACAGTGACAGGATATATTTAATCTTTCAGGAAGGTTTCTCACGCGATGAAACAAAGGGATAAGTTGAAGTGTGTCTACTTTAATGCAAGGAATGTCTGAAGTAAGAGTGACAAACTTAGAGCATGGATCAGTACTTGGGGCTACGATGTCGTGGCCATAACAGAGATGTATGTTTCACAGGGGCAGGGATGGTTGCTTGATGTTCCAGGGTTTAAAACGTTTAAAAATGTTTCGGGGCGGCACAGTGTCTCAATGGTTAGTACTGCTGCCTCACAGCGCCAGAGACTCGGGTTCAATTCCCAACTGAGGGGACTGTCTGTGTGGAGTTTGCAAATATTCCCCGTGGGTGAGTTCCGGTTTCCTTCCATAATTCAAAGATGTGCAGTTTTGGTAAATTGGCCATGCTAAATTGCCCATAGTGTTAGATGAAGGGGTAAATGTAGGGGACTGGTTCTGGGTGGGTTGCTCTATGGAGGGTTGGTGTGGACTTGTTGGGCCCTAGGGCCTGTTTCCACACTGCAAGTAATCTAATTTTATCTAAAAAAGAACAGGATGGGTGGAAAATGAGGAAAGGGTGTAACATTGCTAATCAGAGAGTGCGTCACAGCTACAGAAATGAAGGTTGTTGAGGAAGGTTTGTCTCCTGAGTCAGTATGGGTGGAATTTAGGAACAGCAAGGGAACAGACACGGCATTTGGGGGTTTTCTACAGATCACCTAATAGCAGTAGAGAGATTGAAGATCTCATAGGCGGGCAGATTCTAGAAAAATGCAAACGTAGCAGGGTTATTGTTATGGGTGATTTCAACTTTTCCAATATCGCCTGGAACCTCCTAAGTGCAGATGGTGTGGATGAAGCCGTTTTTGTCAGGTGTGTTCAAGACCGTTTCCTTGCTCAGTATGTAGATAGACCGACGAGGGGAGAGGCTATTTTGGATTTGGTGCTCAGCAACGAGCCAGGACAGGTGTCAGAACTCACGGTGGGAGACCACTTTGTTGAAAGTGATCACAACTGCCTCACATGTAGCATAGTCTGCGAGAGTGAAAGGTGCAGTTTCCGAGGGAAGATGTTTAATTGTGGAAAAGGAAATTATGATGCTATCAGACAGGAGTTGAGAAGTACAGACTGGGAGCAATTGTTCCACAGAAAGGGTACAGCAGATATGTGGAGACTGTTTAAGGAGCAGTTGTTGCGAGTGATACACAAATTTGTTCCTCTGAGACAAGTAAGAATGGGTAAGATTAAGGAACCTTGGATGATGAGAACAGAGAAACTTCTCCACAAAAAGAAGCAGGCAGCTTACGGAAGATGGGGGAAGCAAGAATCTAGCACATCTTTAGAGGATTACAGTCTTGCTACAAAGGAGCTCATAAAAGGAACGAGGCGAGCCATGATGGGGCACGAAAAAAGGCTTGGCAAGAAGTATTAGAGAGATTCCAAAAGCATTTTTCTCATACGTGAGGAATAAGGGAATAATCAGGGAGAAGGTAAGGCCGATCAGGGATAGCGTAGGGAACTTCTGCATGGAGTCTGAGCAGATAGGGGAAGCCCTAAATGAGTTTTTTGCTTCGATTTTCACCAAGCAAAGAGAATGTGTAGTAAATGAAAACTGAGAGTAGCTGGGCCAGATCAGTCTTGACCAGGTCAAGATTGATGAAGTTGATGTGCTAGTAATTTTGGAAAACATTGAGATGGATATGTCCCCAGGGCCATTCCAGATTTATCCTACACTGCTCCGGGAAGCAAGAAAGGAGGTTTTAAAGTCACTCGTGATGGTATTTGCCTCCTCACTCTCCACTGGAGTCGTACCGGAGGATTGGAAGGAGGCGAAAGTTGTTCCTTATTTCAAGAAGGGTAATAGGGAAATCCCTGGCAATTAGTGACCAGTCAGTCTTATGTCTGTGGTCAGCAAAGTTTGGAATAAGTTCCGAGGGATAGGATTTATGACTATCTGGCAAAGCATAGTGTGACTAAAGGGCAGTCGTTCCTCACAAATCTTCTTGATTTCTTTGAGGTGTCAAGACAGGTTGACTACGGTCAGGCAGTGGATGTGGTGCATGTTGGCTTCAGCAAGGTATTTGAGAGGGTTCCCCATTGATGACTCATTCATAAAGTCTGGAAGGATGGGATACAGGAAGATTTGGTTATCTGGATTCAGACTTGGCTGGCTGGCTGAAGGAAGACAGTGGTTGTAGATGGAAAGTATTCTGCTTGGAGGACAGTGTTGAGAGGCATCCAACAGGGCTACGTTCTTGGGCCTCTGATCTTTGTAGTTTTTATACATGACTTGGATGAGGAGGTTATGTGGTGGGTTAGTAAATTTGCTGATGACCTAACGGTTGGAGGTGTCGTCAATAGTATAGGGGTCTTCTGTAGGCTGCAGCGCGATATAGACAGGATGCAGAGCTGGGCTGAGAAATGGCAGATGGAGTTCAACCTGGATAAATGCGAAGTGATGCATTTTGGAAGGTCAAATTCGAATCCTGAATATAGCATTAAATACAGGATTCTTGGCAGTGTGGTGCAACTAGAGGGATCTGGGTTAACAAGTGCACAGATCCTTTCAAAGTTGCCAAGCAAGTGGATAGGGTGTCAAGAAAGTATATGGTGTTTGGGCTTTCATTAACAGCGGGATCGAGTTCAAGAGCCGCAAAGTTTTCCTGCAGCACGACCTGTCCCTTGTGAGACCACACTTTGAATATTGTGTCCAGTTGTGGACGCCCTGCTATAGGAAAGATACAGAGGCCTTGGAGAGGGTGCAAAGAAGGTTTACCACGATGCTGCCTGGACTGGAAGGCTTGCTTTATGAAAAAAGTTTGAACAAGCTTGGACCTTTCTCTCTGGAGAGAAGGAGGAGGGAGGAGATCTGATCGAGGTGTACAAACTAATGAGAGGAATAGATAGAGTCAACATCCAGAGACTTTTCCCCAGGGCAGCATTGACTAGTACGTGAAGTCATAGTTTGAAAATATGAGGAGGAAGGTAAAAGAGAGATGTCAGATGTAGGTAGGTTCTTTACGCAGAGAGTTGTGAATGCATGGAATGCATTGCCAGAGGTGGTGGTGGAAGCAGAGTCATTGGGGACATTTATGTGACTTTTGGACATGCACGTGGATAGCAGTGAGTTGAGGGGTGCGTAGCTTTCAGCTTCCTGTCACAGTTCCAAGTTGTGTAGGTTAGGTGAACTGGCCATGCTGAATTGCCGATTGTGTTCAGGGATGTTGATGTTAGGTGTAATACTCTTTGCAGGGTCAGTATAAACCTGTTAGGCTGAAGGGCCTGTTTCCACACTGTAGAGATTCTAAGAAAATGCAGGCTGCTGCAATATTCAAATGAAGCACAACCCAAGCTCGAGTAACACCTCACTTTACACTTTGGTACGTTACAGTCTGTAGGAGTTAATATTCATTTCCACAAATTCACTGTCTGAACCCATTATGGCTGTTCTCCCTTTTCCATACACTCTCCCTCCTGGGCTCCCTAAGTTCGTGTCTTGTTTATGTTGCATTCTGCAGAGAAAATCAATTTCTAATATTTACACGTTAATTTAAACATTGATATATCTGTGTCTCTTTCACCACAATTTAAAGCCCATTTGTCTTTCGCACTGGGCCTCCAAACACTATTTCCCACCTCTGCCAAGATACTAAAACGCTCGTCTTTCAATCCTTTACACGTTTGAAGAAGATTTACACTGGACTTGAAAGATTAACATTGTTTCTCTAACTCACTGATTTCCTTCAAAAATGAAAAGGTACAGAACACATTTTCAATTTAGCAAAGATCATTGGATACAGGAAATCTGAAACAAAACCAAAAATTGTTGGACTTACTGGATGCTTTGAGGAACAGTCACCGAACCCGAAAGATTGCCTCTGCTTTCTTTCCACAGATGCTGTCAGACTTGTCAGTGTCTTCAGCAATTTCTGTTTTTGAACAACTTTCAAACATGTGTGTCAAAGCTGCTCACACGTCCCTGTCCAACAGGAAGCGCCATACACCGGGAAGTGAATGATAACGCAAGGTATACAAACTCATCTGTTCTGAAACTACATAAGGCTGGAATCACCGACACGACAGAGTCTTAATCATGGTTATGGAGAGAAACCGAGGGAAACACATTCGCTTTAAACAGAAGATGGCATTACTGGAGGGGGAAAGATTCAGATAAAAACGTTAAATGCTTTTGAGGAATGTACAAATTGGAGGCATGGCATCATGGAGAGACCCTAACAGGATAAGAATTTTTCAAAAAGGAAGCGTTCCCACATCAGAAACCGGGATAGGGCACTGTGTACAGGGGAGAAGGGTGACCGGGTCCCCGTGCGAATTGAGGACAGGCAGCAGAAGTATTGCTGATATTGCTGCTCAAACTGGACATCCATGTGATGCTGCAAATCAAAGCAACTGTAGTAGCAGCAGCAGGAGAATTATATTCAACAACAATATAATCTCTCAGTCTACCATTACCATAAAGCCGATCTCCGAATCAGGGATGAGTGTGGGTGAACATGCCATGTCAGAACAGTGTGTACCTAAACCTGATGACAACCCATTCAAGCTACCGCACTTACTGCTTACATTAACAAACAGCAGAACTAACATCTGAGAGAGAGGGCGGAATGACTCCAAGACTGTGGCCACTTCTTTCAAAACCAGCTATGAATTACTGCTGACCTGTCTACTCTTACTCTTATCTGTTAGAAAAATCCTTTTTCCTTTTGTTAGAGACGGTTCAAGAACTTCCCTCATATTACCATTTTGTTTACACCATTGAAATACTTATTGTGCTTTCCCCTGTGAGGAAAGATGTAAAACACGGGTTTAAGTTATCTGTCTGCTCCCTATGGGCAATTATTCAGTCACACCCTCCAATTAACATCAGTATACTTTCCTGACTTAATTTCACCTAAGGTCACACACTCATCTTGAACTTTTTTTATATGCTCGGAAAAGCTCGTGCTGCTTGTTTTTTGTATTTCTTGCCAATTGACTACACCATATGATTTTTCTCTTTTCGTCCCTTTCTAGATTCATAGTCATATAGCGCAAAAACAGAACCCTTGGTCCAACTTGTCCATGCTGACCAGATTTTCCAAAGTAAACTAGTCCCATCTGATTACATTTTGTACATATGCCTCTAAACTTTTCCCATTCATATGTTTGTCCGAATGAGTTTTAAATGTTATAGCTGTACTTGCATCTCCCACTCTTCCTCTGACAACTCATTCCATATACACACATCACCCTCTGTGTGAAAACATTGACGCTTCGTCCATTTCAAATATTCCCTCTTTCACTTTAAACCTATTCCTTCGATGGTTGAATTCCCCCATTCCGTGGAAAATCCCTTGGTTATTCACTCTATTCATACCTCTCATGATTTTATAAACTTCTACAATGTCATCCTTCAACGTCCTACACGCTATCTGACACTAACTTTACGAACAAGCATTTAAAGATAAATACTGCAAATTTGAAACAATATTCAAATGACAGATAAATAACACTCAACCCAAGCTTCGTACTGTGATTTGTTTTCCTCCATGTTACAACACTAAGGCAACAGGAAACTCTTACGAGTACCAATAAGAGGTCAAACACCTGAATTGCTTTGTCCAATCGTGTGATGATCTCTAAAGTGAAAGCGCAATTCTGGCCTGAACCATATAAGAAGGGGAATTCTTGTACCACACGGTCAGAGTGCAGCTCCCTTTCGCAGAGTGAGATGAAGGCTGAGTATACTTTTTGAAATTTGGATCACAATGTGAATTCAGTGCAAAGGGGGAGAGGTGTTTTCAATAAGGTTTACGCCAAGAAGGAAACTTTCCAGAATGAGATGTGAGTGGGAGGTGTAAAACAACATGAATGGAGAGGCCGAGCCACACTGAGACCAAAGGTAAAGTGGCAGCACAAAACACAGCTTGATGCTACAGCAGAGTAGGTAGACTTGATCAGAGAGTTTCAGGTGAAATGGATAGGGACCATAATGTGAGAGAATGTACTCTGTAATTTGAGAAGAAGAACCTGGAATCAGGAAGGGGAGACGAGCAGGGAAGAGGATGGAGCAGCAATGGCAGTGTTTTCGGGGGGGGGGGGGAGGGGCGGGACGGGGTAAATCAGGAAGCACAGCTGAAATTCATGCTTAACATCAGCTTATGGTCCCTGAAATAAACATTATAAATCTGGCCCTCCACTAATGCTCATCAATAGTATTCTTGAGAGCTTTTGTGAACGATGGTGTTTCACATGCTTATGGAGTTCTTCTTTTGAACAGAAACAATAATTACTGAGCGGTTCAGGATATCTGCTTGAATGTCTGCTCATGTATCCTCACTGACCTTCCTCTGGGTCTATTTTCAAAATCCGCTGCAGACTAGATGAGAGGCAGAAATTCTCAATTGAGATGCTTGGTTATTACATAAGGTTATTACATACTCCTGTCTATTACATAAGGAGGGAAGGAGCGTAGTCAGCACATCGAGATATTAAACAGGAACACCGGAGTCGCCAAGTCAGGTCCTTGAGCTCCTTCCAGATGACCAGGAGGTGACCATTCAGCATATCGAACCACGTGTACAGAAATAGGAAGATGTTTTTGATGCCCCAACATAACAAAGAGTGAAGCAGAGCCTAAACAGATAGACTGTTCTATGTTGTTCCTCCTGGTGCTTTACTCGTGGTACATATGTGTCACTTTAACTTGGTTTGCTGAACGTGAGAAGGAAAAGTGAATGATTTGTACCAAGTCTCAAGGAAATGCCTTCTATCTCCGAGAAGACATTATTGCACTCCTATAGAGGTTAGAAGCTGGTGGGAATGGCGAACAATTTCAGGAGTAAGGCATTAAAGCTCCTGGTAGATTTATGAACAGTGCAGAGACACACATCAACTGCACATTTAGACGGTGAGAATTCATTCAGAGCCTGGAGCTCCCTCTCAATCAACATGGGGTCTCCACACTGGTACGTGTGCTACTTGGAATTACATAACATGGGGAAAATGCAATTTCTCACAAATCACCATCTTTTTTTTCTGGACATAATAAATGTTAGTCCATCATCCTCAAGTTTAAATGTAATCGCTTGTTATTCTCTCGCTGTGCTACGTATTTCGCTGGATTATACTCTCATATCTTTTATCAGTCAATTACCATTTACACAATGCAATTCAATAATTTGTTTGCAAAGGTGCAAACATCTAATTGCACAGTTTGTATGCCTTTCCTTTTTTAGATTTTTTTTGTAGCCTTAGCCAAAATGTAAATGTTTTATTTACTGAACAGCTTTGGCCAACTGTCTGTGTGGCGTTTGCACATTGTCTGCGTGGGCGGGTGCTACGGTTTCCTCCCAGTCCAAAGATATGCAGGTTAGGTGAATTGGCCATGCTAAATTGCCCATAGTGTCAGGGATTAATAGACGGTAGGGGAATGGGTCTGGTGGGTTACTCTTCGGAAGTTCTTTGTGGATCTGTTGGGCCGAAGGGCCTGTTTCCATACTGTAAGTAATCTTAAAAAAAGTGACCTCTTTATCCGGATTCAAGGGTCAGACACAGAATGTATTTTTAATGGGCTAAGAAACAGAAAGGAATAGAAGACAGTGACTGCGGAGACTGATGAGGAGTAAAGTGACATCCCCCCAGTCCCCAATGTCTTCTTGACAGACAGAATAACATCAGATGTAGAGAAAGAAACAGAATATATCGGAAGAAGGAATTGCAAGTGACAATGTAAATAAAACAGGATAATTTGAAATGGAATGGCCGAATAACGATTGATCAGTGTATGCGTCTGTGTGAGAGAGAGAGAGAGAAAGAGAGAGCGAGAGTGCCTCTGTGTCTGTGAGAGTGTGTGTGTGTGTGTCTGTGTGTGTCTGTGTGTGCCTGTGTGTGTATGAGTGCGTGTGCGTGTGTCTCTGTGTGTGAGTGTGTGTGGGTGTCTGTATGTGTGTCTCTGTGTGTGAGTGTGAATCTGTGTGTGGTGTTGTGTGTATGTGTGAGTGTGTGTGGGTGTCTGTATGTGTGTGTCTGTTTGTTTGAGTGAGTGTGTCTGTGTGTGTGTGCGTGCGTGTGTGTGAACGCGCGCATGCATGCAGATACATAAGACTGTTCATATGTGTGCACCATATTAAGACTGAACAAGAGATACATAGTTAACTAAAATGATGCACGTGATGTACAAAATTCATAAGACGTTAACATGTTATTTAGTCTTCAGCTGAGATGTTATGTTCCCCTTCTTTTAACGTACCCTCTACCTCCTGCCTCTTCCTTGCATTCCCAGACCTAATCTCTAATTCTTGTCAGGATATATGTTATAAATTCCTGCTTCTTGTGTTCCAATTCATTTCAGTTAAACAATTTTCTACCGGGAAACATATACATTGGCCTGCTGGGTTCTGTCAACAACTGTTGCCTGTCATAATGCTGGAGATCAAAGTTCTGGTATCAGACCGACATTTCAACATATAATTCTGTTTGCACATACACTGTACAAAGGACCACAACACACAGGAATTGTCAAACCAAATACAGAAATACATCTACATATGTCAGTCATGTAGACTTCTCTATTTTTATATCTCCATGTCGAAATTCTCTCTCTATCCGTCCCTCGATTTCTCTTTTAATCTAATTGATACATCGTCCAATCGTTCTTTCTGTCCTATGCCTCAGACTTCCCTCCTTCTGTTTACAGCTATTGCTCACTTTTGGATGTGATGTCTTATAATTGAGTAATGTAATTACAGGACATGAGGGAGCAGTTGGCCAGAGTTAGTTGGAAGGGAAGCTGAGCACGGGAAGATGGTGAAACAGCAATGGTAGAGGTTTCAGGAGATAATTCAGCAGCACATCAGAAATTCACCTCCAAGTAAGAGGAATAATATTCAGCAGAAGACAAGTCAGCCGTGCGTGATAACGAATTCAGGGACAGCATAAAACAAACGAAAATGCACACAATGGTGTGAAGATTATTAGGAATCCAAAAGATTAGGAAATCTACAAATTCGAGCATGGATAACTAATAACAGCAAATGGGAGGAGAGGGTGAAATATAATATTACGCTTCTTAATCCTGTAAAATAATAACGAAAACGATTTTGAGATATACAACAAGGAAGACAGGGAGTAAAAAACAAACAAAGGACTTTTGGAAAATGAGGCTTGAGTATTTATGGGAAGCAATGGAATGGGAGAGGAATTGAACAGATACATTACATCAGTCTTCACGGTGGAAGACACCTGTAAAATGCCAGACTTCAAGACAGTCAGGGTATAGAGGTGAGTATACTGACCTCAGTAAGGAGGAGGTGCTGGGGAAGGTGAAGTTGAATCAATCAGCGAGACCAGTTGGTCTCGTAGTGACACGGAAGGCGATTGTTGCGGCATTGTTGGTGATCTTTCAGTAAACGTTGGAGTGAGGGAGGACTGGTAAATGTAACCTCCCCGTTTAAGGAGAGAGGGACAAGAAGACAGGAAATGATAGAAGGACTTATTGGATCTTTGGGTTTATGAAAAGATGTGTGGAGTATAAGAACAGGGAAGTTGTGAAGTATATTGGAAATGGTGTGATTAAGCTACAGCATAACAAGAGTTACGTTTACAATGCCATTGTGAATAGCAGAGATGAAAGTACGGTTAAAACAAAGGAAATCAGTTCGAAGCAGACAGGAGCATTAATGACAAAAAGAATGTTTCCTAGATCCTGCAGTGAGAATGTTCAGATAAGATTGTCAGTAAACAGACAAAAAAGAATATGAAAAGCACAATAAAATCTGTTGCTGATAAGGTCTCAACGTGCAACTATGTCGCCAATCCATATGAAGCTGAAAAAGCAAAGCAAGTGAGACAGCATCCTAGGAACAGGAAAGTCAACGTTTCAGGCTGAAAGACTTCATCAGGATTGGAGTGAGGGAAGGGGAACCGGGAAGTAAATAGAGGGAGGGGCGTGGAGCTGTTGGAAGGGTAGGTGGAATGGCGATGGGGGATGCAGGCAGAGAATTATTGTGATTGGTCAGTGGGAAGGATGCAACAGACATACGGATGGGAAGATGGACAACTTTGGTCAGGTCAGGAAGAGGACATGGGGTAAGGCTGTGGGTTGAGAGACTTTGAAGCCAGTGAAGTCAATATTGAGACCATTGAGCTTTAAGGTCTCCAGCTGAAATATCAAGTTGTGTTCTCCAGTTTCTGTTTGGCTTCACTCTGACAGTGGAGGAGACCAAAGATGGACGTGTTGCCGGATGAACACTGGGAGGGGAGTGATTGAAATGGATGACAACTGGAATGCTGCGTTTGTGAAAGCGTGCAGAGAGCAGATACTACATGAATATGTCCCTGAGTCTCCCTTTGGTTTCCACAACGTAGAGGAGACCATGTTGGGAGTTGGAGACGAGCTCGGTGGGCCAGGATCAGGCTCTGTGTGGAGCATTGGTGCTCTGCACGAGACAACCAACTCGACTTTCCAGTTACCATTCATTTTAATTTCCACTCCCACTCGCACTGCGACATGACCATCCTTAGCCTATCAACTGTCAGAGTAACACCACTTGAGTGATTACCTTTGAAACTGTTAGCATAATGTCCTCAATATTGACTGAAGCTGCTTCAAAAGCCCTCCACCCAGAGCCTTATCCCTTGTCCCTTTTCCCTGACCAAACCCACCTGTATCTGTTCCATCCTTCCCACTGACCAATCACAGCAACCTCATACCTGCATATACCTACCACCATTATACCTACACGCCGCCCTTCCATATCCCATCACTCCACTTCTGGGCTCCTCTCCCCCTCACCAGTCCTGACGAAAGTTCCAAGATCAAAATATTGCCTTTGCTGCTCCTATAAGTCTATCTGGTCTGTTGTGTTTATCCAGCTCCAAGTTTATTAACTCTTACCTCCCGCACCTATAGTACTTCCTCCCTCCAAGCTGTGGAACTAGGTGGTCTACATATAAGAAGAAATAAATTTGGACCTGTGAAAGAGCGCGGACACATTCATAATTTCTTACCAACTCAATACACACCCTTCCAGATGAAGCAGCATTTCATTTGTACTCTTTCAATCCAGTCTCCTGTCATTGTTGCTCACAATGCAGTCTCCTTTACATTGGGGAGACCAACAGAAACTGTTTTGAGGAATACTCCCACTCTGTCTGTGGGAATAACTCTGACCTTCTCATTGCTTCCCATTTCAAAAACGTACCTTGCTGTCATGCTAACATTTCAGTCCTGGGCTGCTGTAATTCTCCAATGAAGCACAACTCAACCTTCAGTAACACTTCACTTTAGACCTTGTACGTTGTATACTGAAGGAGTTTTTATTCAATCCATACTTCCACAACCTGACCGCATTATGGCTGTTCTCCATTCTTCGCACATTCTTTCTCCTGGTCTCCCAATGAACTTGCCCTGTTTGTGAATCATTTGTCTTGCACTTAATAAAGGAACCCATTTCCCCGTTCACAAACTAATTAATACTCATTTTACATTTGACTCTCTTTTATCAGAAATAAAAAGTCAACTTATCAGTGGCATTGATCCTCGACACCATCGTGTTTCCCCGACACCCCCTCTCTACCTCGGTGAAGGGATTTAAAAGCCCATTTTCCAAACCTTTTCTGTTCTGAAAATGAGTCACACTGGACATGAAATGCTAACTCTGTTTTTCTATCTCTCCGCAGATGCTGCCAGATCTGTTGTGTTTCTCCAGAAATGGAAAAAGCACATTTGCAATTAACCAAATAACTCTGGATACTTGAAATCTGAAACGAGAACAAAATAGAAACTGCGAGCCTTGAATAATGCTTACTGCACCCAAATGATTAAGTCTGCTTTCACTACACAGATTGCTGCCAGACCTGCTTAATTTCTGTAGCAATTTCTGCTTTTCACCACGTTTCAAAGACATGTGTCAACTTGGCTCGAACGCCCCTGTTCAACTTTAGCGCCATATGCCTGCAGTGAAAGACACAATTTCCGTGTCTGAAAATGGCGTAAAGCTGGCATCACTGACACTACAGAGTTCTTAATGTTAGTCAGGGAGAGAAACAGAGTGAAGGCATTTAACTCTAAACACAGAAGGTAGCACATACTGGAAAGAACATAGAAAGAATATAGAACATAAAAAGTACAGCGCAGTACAGG